>NC_089709.1:3072621-3225261 GCF_031753505.1 Anomalospiza imberbis
AGGTGGGGCTGCTGCTACTGGAGACAGTGAAGACGACATCAAGGATGACAACCTCTTCCTGGCCGCTGGCAGCTGGAGATGATGGAGTTTGATTCTGGCACCTTCTCCAAAGCCAGGCTCCACAGGGAATTTGCAGATGAGTCCACACCCAGGGAAATGCTCCCAGATTTGGACACTGCCCAGACTGGCTGGGATCAAAAGGTTCCCCCTCTGCTGGGGCAGATACAACTTCAGTCAGCTGCCCAGCTGCTTTTTGGCAGGGCTGGGGAGATGGGATGGGGTGGATACAAAATGGAAGTTGGTTCCTGGCACTGCCAACAGCCCCCACTACCCAGCATGGCCAGGGCTGGGGCTGGGGCAGCCAGCCTGACACAAACAAACCCCCATGGAGGAAGCAGAGGTGGGACTCCAGAACCTGTGCAGGGGCTGCTTTGCTTTGCAGGCAAGGAAGGGCTTGGGCTGCTCCATTGCCCCTGTTTGCTTTGGGATCACCGTTATTTTGGGGGGCAGTGCAAGGGGGGAAGAGAGGAAGTGTGGGCTTCCCTCACCCATGGGTGGGTTTTTCCCTGGCATGCAGGGGTTGGGCCTTCCTCAAGCTGCTGACAGAGATAAAAGTTTTTTTCTTGTTTCCCTTTGTCTCTAATCTCTTTTCAATAATTTGTTGTTTGTTTTTCTAGAGGAAGTGTTCTATGTAATGTCCAGTCTGGATCAGGAAGTGCTTGGGACCAGCTGCGGTGTGGATGGGCCGTGCCCTTGGAGAAGGCTGAGGACATCGTTTGGGACCAGCTTTTCTTCCAGTGGGGGATGGTGTGAAGTGGGTCCCCGTCTGCTTGGCATGGTGGGATGAGAGCTTTGGGGAGATGACAACAAGCACAAAGAGCCTCCTGCTCTGGGCAGCTGCTGAGGGCTGGATGTGCCGTGGCTGGCTGCAGGCTGGGCACATGTCCTGCCCTCCTGCTCTGCTCCCAAAGGCAGCAGGGATGGGCAGCTCTGGGCACAGCTCTGGGCACAGCTAGCATGGCCTGGGCACCACGGGCGGCTGGGACAAGGGGACAGGAGCCTTCAGCTGACGGGCGCTTTCTGGTTTCTCTCCTTGCAGCCGGGCTCTGCGGGTGCTGAGGCTGCTCTGGGCTCTCCCCTGGGCACAGCTGGGCTGGCTCTGCCCTCACATTGCTCTGACAGATTTGCATCAGACGAGCCTGTTCTGAGCACAGCGCCTCTGCTTTCTGCTTTGGCAGATGAGTGAGACTCTCCTGCAGGCCAGGAGATTGCAGCTGGGGACACATCCAATTGGCAAGGACCCAAACTCTCCACAGTCCCAGCTGAACGCCTGAATCTCCACAGGAATGCCTGGATCTCCACTGTCCCATTCTTCATTTCTTTTTGGCTGGAATTGTGCAGTTGCACTTTCTTCCTCCTCTAGAAGTGCCACAAGTGGGCCAAACTTGTCAATTGAGCTGTGTTCCTGAGGCAGTACAGTCTGGAGCTGATGGATGGAGAATTGCCCTTCTGCACTTCCAAACCAGAGCAAAAAGCTGTAAGTGTTTCTTCCATCTCTAAGAAACCCCTGACAATTTCAAAGGGAATGTGCAGCTCATTCCCAGAGTGAGAAGGAAGGTCATCTTCTAAAGGATTTGGGGTATGACAGAGTTTAGATTCCCAGTCCTGCCTGGAGCCAGAAGGGCACCCATCAATTTCCTATTGCTTCGACCACAATTTAAAATAACAATGTTGGAAACAAACTCCAAAAACTTTAAAAAAGGCTGCTAAGGTCAGTAAGATGGATCCATGCCATCTGCACATTTACAATGTAAATAACTGAGTTCCCTTTTTAAAAAGATCATTTACCTCTTAATACAAAGTTACAGAGGTTTTTCACTAACACATGGGTTTTATTTTTATATTTTACAATTTATCTAGTTAGTTTTTATTTTATTTTTTTTTTAATAGAAAACATGTCCTATAAAAAAAAAGTCCTTTGCTCTTGGTTCTCGTGTGGAGCAGCTCCCTTCCTGCTGGCCGAGCCTGGCAGCTCCTGGCCCTGCAGGGCTGAGGCTTTTCCCCGTTGTTGGGCACAGACTGATGGAGCAGCACTGCTGAACATGGGGGCACACAGAGGGACCAGGAGCAGCTGCCTTTGTCTACCTGAGGTCCCAAAGCTCAAACTCTGAGCAGACAGGGCTGGAAGAGACTCGCAGGCTCCCTGCTGGCTGTGCTGCTCCATTTGTGCCCAGCCCAGCTTTGCTTGGGGCAGAGGCAGAACAAGGGGCAGCTCCCTCCCAGCCCCAGCCCAGGGACCCCTCCGGCCCCGGGGCTTGGGGCACTGTCAGCACCCACTGCTGCAGCCACCGCTCCTGCTGGCCCTGACAGCAACACCCAAACTGGGGCTGATCCCGAGGGAGCAGCAGCAGGGTCTGGATCTGATCCCTGACTCTGGGCCAGGGCTGGACAAATGACACCCCAGCAGCAGCAGCACATGGAGCTGACTTTCAGCACAGCCCCTGCCACTCTTGCCTCCCGTGTGCAGCGGTGTCACAGCAGCCTGAGGCACCTGGGAGCCCCCAGGGCCAGCAGGGACTTGAGATGGCAGCCCTGGGCTCCTGGAGCTTGTGCAAGGAACAGAGCTGGGGACTCCCTGTCCATGGGGAGCTTCCAGATGGAGAAGGCTGCTGTGCCCAGGCAGCTCCAAGGGCAGAGAAAGGAGGGTCTCGACCCCTGGATCTGTGCCAGTCCCACAGTCCTGGGCAGCAGCCACCGAGCCCTGGGGGAGCAGAGGGCACAGCAAGAGGGACAAAAGCAGGCAAGGTCAGAGACTGGAGAGAGCCAGACCCGGCAGCAGGAACAGCTGCTCCATTGCACTCTTGGAGAAAGCTCTTGGCTGACTCAAAATGCTGAAAGGTGTGAAGGGCAGAGAGGGGGTGACACCAAACACTGCTCCTGTTTCCACAGCCTCCCCTCTCTGTGTCCCAGAAGGAATTGGATGGACTGTGTTGTTCTCTCCAAGTCGTCTCATCCAGGATGAGCAGCTGAGCACGAGGAGCTGAAGGAGCTGAAGCCTTCGGCCACAGGAGCTGACCCAGATGGTATTTTTTGAGCAAAGTAATCCTACTAAAATAGACCTAGCTGAATGCAGCAGATATAATACTGTAATCACAGAATCCTTTCTGTTGGAAAAGACCTCTGAGCTCATCCAGTCCAGCCGGTCACCCAGCAGTGTTGAGCCCAGCACTAAACCACGTCCCTGAAGTGCCAAGGCCTGGACAACAGCCCTGAGTGAGGCCTGAAGAGCAGGCCCTGAGCCAAAGGTGGCCTCTGGATGAACCTTCCAACCAAAGGCTATCCATGTATCCACTCATTACCAAAATATGCATGATCATTAGCATTATGATAGATGTATCCACTCATTAGTGAAACCTTTCTGTATTTAGAAGCCGGACAAGGCCATGAAATCTGACATCTGGCCTTGTCTGGGGCTGAATGGTCAAAGTCACCTCCCTTGGTTCCTCTTGGGCCCTGGCCAGGCTTTGGGAGGAACCCAGGAGGAGGATGAAACCAGATGTTCCCGCACCAGCAGCGCTGTCAGTTTGTTCATTCAGCACTGTCAGAGCTGGGCCCTCTCCCAGCGAGGCTGGAGCCCCACCTGTGGCTGGAGGCACCTGCAGGAATTCCCAGTGTCCAGGAGTGGCTCTGCAGCCCTTGGCTGTGACAGCTTCCCCAGCTGCTGTGTGGATCTGGGGCATGGTAAAGCCTGAGGGTAACTGCTGCTGGATCTTTCTTAATCACTGCTGCAATCTTTGGTGCTGATGGCTGGGTGCATTGCCGAGCTGCTCCTTTTGTGATTCTTTGCTGCTTTGAGCTACAGTCAATGACACTGAGTCCTTCAGTTGGTGTCTGTGTCTTTGGTGCTGACCCTGCCCACTGGGGAAACAAAACTGGCACAGTCTGGCCAGATCACAACAAAATGTCACTTTTTAAATGTAAATGTGAGGAAGCAGTCCCATCAGAAGTTCCCACATGGGAAGCCCTTCCCTGAAGTTCGCTGGCTCTGGAGAGGGCTGAAGTCAGAGCACTGTGTAAGCAGTGGGGCAGTCAACTAAAAGAAGCTGAATCCCTGGATGTCTTAAAATGCATCCAAAAATTGCATATGGAAAAGGAAAAGAACTTCTGGGTTTGGGCAGACAAAGATGAATTTTGTTAACAACACATTGGAAACAGCACCTACAGAAGGAACAATTATTCTTGGAATGCTCCCACACGGAGCGAAGAAGGTTTTAATCTTGAGCTCAGATGTATTTGTGCTAGTGAAATAATATTAATATAATAAATAACTATATACAAATTTATAATATAAGACCATATATATATATATATATATATATATATATGTCTATATAGATCAATCTATATAATATATATATAATATATATAATATAATATAATATAATATAATATAAATAATTTATATATCAATATCTAGATCTACATATTAAATAATAATAATGTGAAATAGTGCTGACAATACTAATTTGGTAGCTTTGGCTGCCCAGGGATGTAACACTAAATACCCTACAGAACAGGACTGGCCAGGACCCAAATGTCAGTGGTAAACTTTGTGAGATTGTATACAATGAAAAAAGGAGGAAGGGATGAAATTGGCTATTTTTACAGCGTTTGCTGATACTGTGATGCCGAGTGTTTTGTCTGTTACTGTGAAAAATACAGTGATTAAGACTTCTGGGTTTTGCATGTCCCAGAAAATCCAAAAGCTGCAGGATTCGTTGAATGGGTGAAGGGATTGTTGAAAGAGCAGTTGAAAAAATGAGGAGATGGGAATCTGTCCCCATGGAGAACCCATCTCCCAGATGTGCTCCATGCCCTTAACAATGGCCCCCTGAGAAAATGGAAACCCCCTGGCTGTGCACGGCTGCACCCAATTTGCAAATACAACCATGGACAGTGAGACTTGGACTTCCTGGGAAATTATTCTGAGTGTGATGGCCCCTGGCTGGGCCACCCCAGAGGCTGCAGGGCTGGACCTTTATGCATTAGAATTAGTTAGGATAAGTCCAAAGCAAATGAGAGCTATCAATACTGAAACAGGAATTCAGATTCCTCCAGGACACTTTGGTTTGGTAACTGCTTGCTTGGAGCTTGGCCTCACAAAGTGTTCATGTCATGGTAGGAGAAATTACATTAATTCTGTTAAACAATAGTGAACAAGATGGGATTATTCAGTGACAGGGTTGCACAATTATTGATACTGCAATTTTAAGAATGATTGTGAAAAAAGGAGTTCCACCTCCAATCACCACTGTTTGTGGAGATAAAGGATTTGGGTCCAGCTGTCCTGATAAAGGAGCCAGAGTGTGGGTCCAGAGGCCAAAAGGCCCTCCCAAGGCAGCTGAAGCAGCAGCTCCTGGGAAAGACAACACTGTTTGAATCCTGAAACCTGGGCAGGAACAATGGGAATATGTCCCTGCAGTCAAGTATTCTGTGTGAGAACAAGTAGATATTGGATATTGTTTTACAGATCCTGCCAGACCAAATCTCCCTGTTTGCCCCAACGGCCCCTTTGGAAAATGCTCTGATCCACGGGACTCCATGTGAATTACAATTTCCATCAGTGCCGTACTGTATACTCTGTTTGATACATCCCAATACTAGACATGCTAGCTGGGTTATAAGTAAATGTTTTAATTGTGGGAAAACTTAGTATTGTAGTTCACAATATCTATGCTCTTGTTGCAGGAAGTATTGAGTACTAAATATATTCCTTATCCAGATAGAACTCAAAACAACTGAAGTAAAAACTGTTTTGTGGATGGAAATTATTAGTGCCTGTTAAATGAGAGATACCTGAGGAACAGTAGGAAACCACAGTTAAGAAGTGACAAAAATTATCTGCCTAGAAATTAGTAAAAAAAAGTGACAAAGGAAAAAGAGGGCAAGCCTGGGTTGACCACTGTACTCGCCACTGTGAAGATCATATACACCTGCCATGGGTTGCAACCCCATAGGCAAGGAAGGTGGGGGTATAAGCCATACCAGATCTCAGTTATTCCTTTTTTTGTCACTCATTTGTTGTCTTTTCCCTTTTGAGATACTGGCAAGATCATGTCACAAATGCTACCGAAAGCTTTACATGGAAAGAAACCAAAGTTCCTTTTTTATTACACACACCCATGTCAACAGTCACTGTTATAACCCATCCAAATTAAGTACCTGCAGTCAAAATGGAAAAAAAATAATGGATTACAAGAAACTTAGTAAAAAGTGGTAATAGACAGAGAATTGGATGTCCAAAAGGAGAAAGATGGATTTGTTTTACATTTATCTTAGAGATATAGTCCAAGATTAGGTAAAAAAGCAATTAGTAAGCAAAAAGCTAAAACCAGCACAGCAGTCTAATTCTATATTGGCACCAAATTATATGCTGAATTGTATTATAAGACTCCAAGCAGTTATAGAGATGATAATTGTCATGGTTTGAAATGGAAGGGAATTTTCTCAGGAAGTTGGTAGTCAAACCAATCAGTGGTCGGGTTTGGATATTGGCATTTGGACTGACCATTGAAGGCATGGACATGCCTCTGAGAACACAGAGGGTTAAAAGCAAGAACTCCCAGGGGAACTGTCTCTTTGGTTCCAGTCGTTGGAGAGTGCAGACCTGCCCTGCCCAGCCACAGTCTGGGTGGAGGAGGGGAAGCCATGCGGCCTGAGGGAGGTAGGACAGGGGGGAGAAGGACTGGAACCGAGCCAGCTCCTGTGGACGGAAGGGTGGAGAGAAACAGAGATGTCTTTGTTCCCCCTCAAACAGAGGGAAGAGACAGAGCCTGACAGTACCTGGAAACTTGCCAGCAGAGGAGAAGGAGAAGGCGGGGGGGAGGTGCCCAGCCTTGGGAGTTAAAAGTTCTGGGCAGAGATTTCAACTGTCTGGGGAGTCTGAACTTTTAACCCTATCCTGGGAAATGAAGGCTTTGTAAAATATTACTCCTCCTCGATTTGAAGTAGAAGAGAGACAATCCAGGACCTGAGATGTTAGAAGAATGAATTTTTAGGTGGGGAGGAGATGATGGAGTAGCTTTTGGCTGGACTTTTCTTGTTAGCCATAGACTGAACCAAATTCTCCTGCAATAGAGACTGTATTTTTAGGGGGATGAGATGGTGAACCAAGAGACCTGCTTCAGCAACTACCAACACAGGAATGGAGAGAACAGAGAAAGGCTGAGGAGGGTGTGGTGATGCCCTCTGTCTTCAGGAAGAAGATGATCTCTGTTCTTAGACCCTCGGCCCCAGGGGGAAAATGAGGGGGGGGACTGTAGTCCCAAGAGGAGATGCTGAACTGTTTTTTCTTTTGGTCCTTGGCAAAGCATCCTTAAAGGAGCCCTATGAGCAGTCTGTCCATGCACGGTGGTGAGAGCACTGTGACATGGAAAAGAAAGTGTCACACTGGCAGATTTTCTCCGGGCAGTCTGCCATGCGTGATATGGAAACGCAGATGGGTGGCAACTGTGTTTCTTGGTGGGGGGTCTGAGGCACAGGAGAGACTCCTGTCTCCCTTGATAGACTGAGTATTGATTATCTGAAGGGTGGCAACTTGATCAGGAATCCTGGGTGGTGTCTCACTGTGGTTTGTTGGAAATTGGGTGGGGGGAGGAGGAGTGTTTTGGAGCGTCTTCATCCTGGATTTAGTGTGTGTGTCTTTTATAGTAGTAGTAGTAGTTTAATAAAGTTTTTTTCCTTTGTTATTAAGCTTGGGCCTGCTCTGCTGTGTTCCTGATCACATCTCACAGTATTTATTTTGGGAAGGTGTATTTTCATGGGGCGCTGGCACTGCGCCAGCATCAAACCTTGACAGTAACAAACAAAGCTGCTCAGGCATTGGAATTAATATCAAGTCAGCAAAGCCAAACAAAAACCGTAGTGTACCAGAATAGCTTGGCTTTAGACTACTTATTGGCTAAAGAAGAGGATGTTTGTGGAAAGTTTAATATGTCAGATTGTTGAAAATAGATGACAACAGGGATGTCATCCTGGAAAAACCAAAAGATATCAGAAAAATAACCCAGGTACCAGTCCAAAAATTGGAAAACAATGTGAAGAAAGTAGCTGGTGGGGTAATGTATTGGAGATAGGATGGTGGAAGAAATTAGGATTTTTCCTTTTATGTGTTATAACTGTTTTAATATTTCCTCATTGTTCAATCTCCTGTTTTATTCGATTACCAGCATAGTCCAAAAAAATACAAGTGGACAAGACATATTGCTCAAGCCAAATGATTTATAAAGAATAAGAAGGGAGATTGTGAAAAATGTGTATTATATGATTGGCTCTTCGCAAATATTAAAATGAATACTATATGTGTTATGTTGGAAAGTTATGCTGTATTAATTTTTTTAAGTAGTGTGGTAAATGTAGTTTTTAGGCTATAACATAATATTAAAATAGAAACTATGTGATGTAAGATACTTTTTGTAACTGGTTCAAGGAATGGAAAAGATAATCAAGAAATTCTTCACATTACCCTATTTGGTTAGAGATAACAGCAACAGACACCAAGATCTCAAGAGAAGAATTACTGCCTCCTTATCAAGACTATTCAGACTTCTTCCAGACTTCTAGGAGCCAAAGGAATTGATTTACAAGATGGGTGGGAGGGCAGAAATTAAGCAGAAGACATCCTTTGTTTGAAAAGGATGTTTGCATCATGTATGAGATATATGAATATGCAACAGGCTATTGCTTTTAAGGGTTAATCCTTTGTTAGCGAGGTGTGTTCCTATGGCAGAGTGCCAGACACCTGGATGTCTGTAATTCTTTGCTTTTTATTGTCCTAACTCTGATTGTCCAAATTCTTATTGCTCTAATTTTTACTACTATTTTTATAACTATTTTATTACTATTAAACTTTTAAAATTTTAAAAGAAGTGATTGGCATTTTTCACAGTTTGGTGCCATGACTCAAATAAAATACCTCACTGCCAAAACCTCAAAAGGTTCAAAGTGAGGGAGGTGCTCCCTGTCAAGTCTGGTAGCCTTGCTCTGTTTCTTCTGGCGTGAGCAGCAGACGCAGGTTTCAACTGGTGGACAAAAAGAGACAATAAAAAAAAGGGAAAAGTCTCCCTAAAACCACAGTAATGGGCCCCTTAAGACTAAATGTACACGAAAGACCCGGAAAGGAAAAAGGTGGGGTGGTGCGGGGTGTGGTGTGGTGGGGAATGGTGTTTGGGGATTGGTAGGGTGTTCTGGGGTATGCTGGGGTGGGGTGGCATAAGGTGAGGATGGCACTGTGGGGGTGGTATGAAGTTTAGGGGGGGTGGGGATTGGAAGAGGGGGATGGGGTGGTTTGGGCTCTTGGAGTGGGGCACTAGAGGGAAGGACAGCAGGAGGCACTTTAGGGGAGGCTTGTACTGCTTGTAACAGTTTTATGGCCTGGAAGTGTCTTCTGGTTAGGAATAAATTCGGGGTTTGACCGTTGGGTTGTATGTTTAACCGTTTGACCATTGTTCTGTTTATTCTACAGTTTAAAATCATTCGTCTGCTTGTTCCACAGTTCGCTTGAATGTGTTTACTAATTTCACCCCTGTTCATGTTTCTCCTGGTGTGTTTGCCCTTGTGCCCAGTCCCCACTCCGGCTATATCCCTCTAGCTTCACTGTATGTATATGCCCTGGGGTTAGCCCCCCTTTTTTGTTGGAATCCCTTTGGACCTGACGAATTGGGCCCTCTGTATCCCCTTCATGGCGTCGGGTAGTTCAGCCGCTGCTCCCTGAGGTGACTTCCTGGTTCCCAGAAGGCTTAGCATGTGCTGCATGTTAATGGCCGGACTCCAGCAGAGGACTAGAGCTAGACCCAGACCGCGAACAAAAGCAAGGACTGCTCAACAATCAACATCTCCAGGACAGGGAGATGTCAGGGAATCGGAGCTGGCCTTCGGCACCCCTGGAGCTGGTCGCCATGACTTGAGAGAGGTCTGAACGGACTCACCCCCTTAGACCAACGAGCTATAAGTGAGTCTCTGGACGTATCCCCTGTGGGTGAAGACTCCGCTTCTGCCGTAATCCCCGTACCCCCGCCCCCTTAGGCTATCTTTTAATAAAGGCCTTATCAAGAAAGGAGCACAAGGTCTCCTGGCCATTTTATTTACATCATTCTGGGAGGTTGCAGGAAAATTGGGAAGGATGAGGTACAGGTGCTTAGGTGTGAAGAGCTGAGATGAAATGGCCGGGATTTTGGGAGGGTGAGGGCAACTCGTTGAGGGAGAGAGGGATGGAGGGAGAAAGGTGTGGCCACGTGGCAGATGCCGCGTCTCCTTTGATGAAAGCGGATAGCCCAAACGAGCACCAGACGCTCATGTAGGCAGATGGTGTGTAGCAAGTTGACTGGAGAAAACAAAGAGGCTCTCTGTGTAGGGTTCCAACCACTGTTAATTAACAGGAAGGCTGAAGGGTCCCAGGGACAGCAAGGAGCAGGGCTCGGTGTTTAACTGACCAGGGGTAGGCAACTTGAGGACCAATGGGCGGACGGATATGGGGAAGTACAAAGGCGGGCTAAAGGAACAGTAACCAATGGCTAGACAAAGGGGGAGTAGCATATAACAAGGACCAATGGGAAAGTATGAAACAATGAACATTCTGGAACTGGGGAAGGGACTATAACTGCTGTCACAACAGTTATTTACATCAAGAACAAAGAACCATGGGAAAAAAACCCTAATTGTCACTCTAACCTAAACTGTTGTATCCTCCCAAGGCATTCCTGCCCCTCCTTCCCCCATATGAGATACTACACAAAGGGGTCCAGATTCAGTCCTTCCCAAAACGTGGGGCCTGAAATGTGGTGTTTGCTGGCACTGCCAGCTCCCAGATTGGGCAATTTCTTGGTGCAAAGACCTTCCCGGTGCTGTGCCCTGGGCCAGGAGGGATTGGGGCACGGGAGCTGACCCTAAATGTCTTCTCTCAAGTCACTTTAGGACATGGAACACGGAGAAGCCAGAGCCGACTCTCAGCTTTGCATAGTTCCCTGGAAGAATCCTGTGTGTGAAGCAGCCTGGGAGAAGAGTTTACTTGCCAGGAGCAAGCAATTCAGAGCCCTTTTCTTCCCTGTGGGGTGAGGTTCTGGCCCTTGCCCTTTCCAAGGGTCCTCAAGCTGCCTGCCAAGAGGCCTTTTTCACTGGGATGAGAAGAGTTCTGCTGCAAGGCTGTTCTCAAGCTGCTTCTGCTGCAGATGTGCCCGAGGAATGCTCATTTCTTGCAGTCTCAAGTCCTGTGTGTGTGCAGGTGAAACTACAGAAGGAGGGAGCAGCTCTGCTGGGGGTGGAGTTGTCTTTTTCTGGGTGTTTTTCTTTCTTTTTAATGAACTTTCCCTGTCAGCTCTGGGCAGAACTCTGTAACTGTATGTGATACTTGCCTGTGGCACTGCAGAGGTGGCCAGGGAGACCTTCTCCAAGCTGTCTACAGTGGAATCCACATCAGCCCTATTGCTGGCCATGGGTCTATGTACAAAAACACGAACAGGATGGAATGGCTGTGGAACATGTCTCAAGCTGTTTATTTTCTAGCATCAGTCTCTTTACATGGTTATGACAATGGGAAGATGCCAGCAGCTCATGTCCTCAGCAGCAGACAAAGAACTCAGTGTTATAACTTTAAAAGATTTTTGACCAATCACAAAAAGGAAAAGCATGTTGACAGTAGTTCTATCCAACCACTATAAGCACATGTACCTTTGGTTAAAACAATGCTCACTTATTTCAAGTACAATACTTGCTTGTAAGCCTTAAGATGGAATGCACAGAGCTCCATTATTAAGCCTAGAACGTCCTGATATCTTGTTAGATATACTTTCCTGTAGCTTAGGAATTTATTCTAGCCAAGCATTAATACATAGATCATTGTTCTATTTGTCCTTACTTTCTACATCTCTTATAACCTTTCTGCTGACAAATCTTATGGCTACCACTTAGCTCTAATTGCATTCCTGCTGTTTCTGAGACCTGCCTTTTGCAGCTTTCCCAAAGCCCTTTTATTTTAAGGATGCCCAAAATTCCCCCTCTTGGTTCAACTAAAAAGAAACCATTGAAACCATGTTGTTTATTAACTACCTTGCATTTCATAGCTTATACTATAGTATATCTGCTTATTACTTGCTTTAAGCATCTTTTTTTGCTCACACTAAGCATTGCTATATAACAACACAGCAATTTTAATGCTGTAAAAGTCCCGTCAGTTGAAAAGGCATAGGTCATATCTGTTAGCAATAACAATTCTTTGTTCACAGTCTCACCTCTTCCAAGGTCTTAATTCAAAAGTTTCCTTCCATGTCTATGCCTTCATCCACTATCTCTGTAAGATTTTGAGAACTCTCTGCTAATCCATATTCTACCTCTCTCTCTTGTATGATAAAAGCTTCTTTGATAGTTTTGTACATCATTTGTCACACACACCCAAGTATGAAAGGTACTACTATGAGTATCACCACTAAAACACCCAACACATATAGACCTATTTTACAAAGATCCCTTAGCTAAGGTGCAAAGCTCCATTCTTTGAACAAATCATCTAACCATGACGCACTGTCTTCTTTAATTTGAGCTGTCAAATCTTTCAGCTTTTGTATACTTTTGTGGATGGATTCAGAATGATCAGACAGGTTCATACAACACAATCCTTCAAATTCTGTAGCTTTGAGAGCTCTAATCCCTTTTCCCCTAAGAAATTTAGTAATGCTATGGTACTTGCTCTTAGATCTTCCCTCTCTTGGACCAGCTACCAATAGGTCATCCACATATTGCAATAATTTAGTCCCTTCTCTTGGCACGAATTGACTTAATACTTGTTTGAGATCCTGACCAAACAGATTTGGCGAATCTACAAACCCCTGAGGCAAAGATGTCCATCTGAATTGCTGCTTTCTGTTTGTCTCTGTGTCCTCCCATTGGAAAGCAAAATAGTCCCGGCCATCTTTAGCTAAGGGTATCAGGTATCCTGAAGATACCAGGTATCTTCAGGAGAGATATTATTCAACAAGGTGTAAGGACTTGAAGTTGTAGGAAATAGCATTTTAGTCCTATTCACAGCTCTCAGGTCTTGTACTAACCTATAATTACCATCAGTCTTTCATTCTGCCAGGATAGGGGTGTTATGCCTGGACATGCAAGGTTCCAAAGTCCCCTTTCTTATTAATTCTTCTGTCACAGGTTTCAATCCTCACCTTCCTTCCATAGGAATGGGATATTGCTTGATCCTAATAGGACCTTCTGGTCTCTCAATTTCAATATGGATCGCTTCCATTTCTATCCTTCCAGCTTCCCCTTTGGTATACCAGACCTTAGGATCTATTTTATCCTCATCCTCTGTGGTCAGTCTATATAGACTTACCCTAAGCTGGGATTCCTGCATGATCAGACTTACTTCCAGAGCTACCATTAAGTCTCTTCCTAGCAAATTATAATCTGCTTCTTCAACCAGTAGTATATTCCCTAGCAAAACCTAGTTTATTATTCTATTTCTACATTTTTAATAACAGGTACTTTGAAGGGTTCCCCCTTTGCTCCAATTACCATCATAGTATCCTTGCTTTTTGTGCACCCCGGTGGCAACTGCTGAACAGTACTCTGTTCAGCTCCTGAATCTACTAAGATTACCAGTTCTTGTTTTTGGGGTCCTATTTTTAGCTTTATCAAGGGATCTCTGGATGTTCTGGACCCTAAATTAAAGAGCCCATGACACCTCTAATCTTCCTGAAATATTTTTTCATCTTTCATCCTCTTTTTGCACTATCTCTTAAAATGCCCTTTCTTTTTGCAATAAAAGCACTCCGGGATATTTTTCTGACTGAGTACTTCCTTTGAGAGGGGTTCTGTCCCTTATGACGTTGATGGTTCTGTGTTGATTTTACAGGGTCTTGGGCCTGTTCGCGTTTTTGGGCTTCCCTAACCACTGCTACCACCAACACCTTTTGCTTGTGCTTTCTGCTTTTCTTCATCCCTCCTCATATGAACCCTCTGTGCCTCTCTAAAGTAAGTCCTGCGATCCTTTCTCCTGCCAATTTTCAATTTTCTCAAGTTTCCTCCCTATATTTTCCCATGACTTCACTACAAATTGTGTTTTTAACAGGATCCCCCCGACTGGGGAATCGGGATCCATCCCTGAATACATCTGGAGACTTCTTCTCAGCCTTTCTAACCGTTCAGTGGGTGTTTCATCCTTCCTCTGGCATTCCCCTAATACCTTGCTAATGTTCTGTCCCTTTGGTACCGCCTTCCGCACACCTCGTATTACTATATTCCTTAATTCTATCATTTTCTGTCTTCCTTCCTCTGTCTGGGCATCCCACGTCAGTCTTTGGTTGGGCCATCTCTCTTCACCTCGCCCTCCCTGGGGGTTTCTATGTTCCCAGTCTCATATTGCAGCTTGCCTTATCATTTCTTGTTCCTCTTTGTTCAACAATGACCTCAGTATAGCATTAATATCGTCATACGAGTATGTGCTAGTTCCTAGGAATTCATCCAGTCTATCTGCTACCCCTAACAGATTGTCCAGCAGCCTTCCCATTTCTTTCTTAAAGGCTCTTACGTCCCTGGTATTAATCGGTATGTTTAAATATCCGATGACTCCTAGCCTCACAGCGAACCGATCTGTGGGTTTTTCGACTGGTAATGAGCTCTCCATCACCTCTCCTTTTTCTTCCCTTCCGGGACTTACCAAGTCCTGGATCAAAAAGGTTTACCAGTTCCCAAACACCAGAGAACGTACCTTCCCTTTTTGATCCTCCCCGTGACCGACCCCCAAACTCCCCGAGTTTCAGGCTTTACATGTGAAAATAAGTTTTATCACGTTGCATCTGCTTCCCCCTTGACTGACCACTTCCCTCGTGGGAGAGTGGAAATGCAATCTTAGGGTCCACACTCACTCTGTGATAATATCATATCTCACACCTGCGCTCAATCACATCTCACTCAACCACATGGTACTCATGGTCCTTTTTCCCATGTGGGCTTTTCGTGCACGTAGAATTTTGTGAGTGAAAAAAAAACTGCGCTGTGGCTCCAGAGACACTTCCCCTGGGTGTGTCTGAGTTGCCTGAGAGCTCTGGGCCCGCTTTTATCCCCTCTTTGATTGTGGTTCTGGCTTTTAGTTCATGATCCGATTGGTTCCACAGGGTTTCCCAACCCTGTCAGGACACTGAAATCAGCGGGGCCCCACCTGAATGGAGAAGGGATTCCCTGGACCCATAAATCAGATCACGTCGGGGTCAACAAGATTGTCATAGGTAATAAAATGATAAAGCCGAATTAATAATTTAAAAAATAGGTTTTTATTTCCTGACTGAGATTTGGTCTCCAATAGCCACAATCAAAGAGGCAGCGCCAAGCCTGGGATCGGCACTGGGTGAACACTGATCTGAACTCTACTGCTTCGGATCCCCTCTGTTCATGAATGTTGTCTCTGTCCAGTTAGTTTTATACAGTTTTTTCTGCCTGGGGCAGAGGTTCTCCTCTTCTTTTTGTTGCTTCACATATTCATGGGGTCTCCTGTTCTCTGTGCTGGGCTGGACAAAGCTGTTTCTGGGAAGCGATGAATGCTGATTGTCGAGTTATGGGAATCTGGTATTGGGATCCATGCTCCTGACGACTCTGACTATCTTGATTGCAGATACTTCTCGAGTATTCATCGCTTAGGTGTCTCCTGGATTGTCCCAGGAAAGGGCCCATCTCTGCACCGAGCCACGCCTTTTTGTTTGTAAATTAAGTCTTTCTTTCTGCTGCCATCTTTGGTTTCGCAATCTTTCCCTGGCTGCGGCTTGTGGTCTTTTAAAACTTTAAGAATCTTTTTGTACAAGCACAACTTATTTCATGTATATTTTGCATAAGCACAAATTATTCCATAACATATATTATAATTACCCCAGGCAAAAAAGGAGTTACAGCAGTTTTTAGGGTTGGTGGGATACTACCGAGCATGGATTGAGGATTTTTCTGTTGTGGTCAGACCTTTATATGACTTTTTAACCCAAGACAGTCCTAATGTCATGATATGGACACCAGAAGGAGAGCAAAGATTTAAAAATTTAAAAGACAAATTGGTTAAGGCCCTAGTCTTAGCTCTTCCAGACTCAGAAAAGGAATCTGAACTATATGTGGATGTTAAACGGTCATGCTAAAGGAATTTTGGTGCAAGAGCATGGAGGAACAAGGTGGCCTGTTGCTTATTTTTCAGAATTGTTAGACCCGTTGGCCAGAGGCTGGCCTCATTGTCTGCAGAACTATGCAGCCATAGCCCTGATGGTGGCTGAGGCCTGAAAGCTGACAAGGGGAGGGTATCTGATTGGGAAAATTTCACATCAGATTAAAGCTTTTTTAATGGAAAGAGCCTCTAAGCGGATGACCAGCTCTCGGTTATTACAGTATGAATCTTGTTTAATGGAAGGGAAGGATTTAGAATTTAAGAGTGGGGAAGGGTTCAACCCAGCCTCATGTTTGAACAACCCTGAAGAGAGGGGCCAGGAAGAAACCTATGACTGTATTCAGGTGATTGATCTCCAGATGATCTCCAGACTAGGGAAGATTTGTGAGATACTACCTGGCCTGAGGGAGAAAATGTGTTTATTGGTGGGTCTGCAACGGTGATAGAAGGGAAAATATTTACAGGATACTCTATCATGAATGGAAGACAATTAAAGGAAGAGGGGAGGTTACCACCCACCTGGTCAGCTCAGACAGAGGAATTGTATGCCCTTGTGAGAGCCTGTGAATTATACATTATACGGGGACAAGACAGGGAATGTTTTTACTGATTCTAAGTATGCATACGGTGATACATGCATTTGGAAAATTATGGGAAGAAAGAGGTTTATTAACCTGCAGGGGAAAGACGTTAGCTCATGAGAGCCTAATCTCTCGCCTACTGGAGATGGTGAATTTACCAAAAAGGTTAGCAATAATACACATCAAAGGGCACCAGGCAGGGTGCTTGGAGGAGGTAATAGGAAACCGACTGGCTGATAAAGAAGCTCGGAAAGCTGCATTGTTGCCAAAAATTTCCAAGATCCTCTCTTTGCTCCCAGTAACTGCACCGCTGCCAGAGAAACTGTCTTTTCCACCAGAGGAATTTGAGATAATTAAAAAGAGTGGAGCAGAGGAAAGAGGAGATAATTGGTTAACAAGGGATGGTAAGCAGTGGATACCAAAAGCTCTGGCCTTACAATTGTTAAAACAACTCCATGAAGGGAGTCATTAGGGCTCCCGAGGACTGGCAGAAGCCTTCCTCAAAAGGTATGCTCCTGTGGGTCTTTCTATTCTGGCTAAACAAGCTATTGAGGGTTGTTTGATTTGTGCTCATACCAATAACAGAGTTACAAAGAAACTTGCCAGGGGAGGGAGGCCTTGGGTTGTACATCCCTTCCAGAGATGCCAGGTGGATTTTACTGAAATGCCCTGAGTGGCAAGATTTAAGTATCTTCTGGTAATATTGTGTCAGTTAACAGGGTGGCCAGAAGCATTTCCAGCTGTTTCAGCAACTACAGGATCAGTTATTAAAGTATTTTTGGAACAAATAATTCCAAGATATGGGATTGTGGAAGCAATGGACTCAGGGGAACTCATTTAACAGGAAAAATTCTTCAAGGAGTTATGACTGCCTTAGGGATACAATGGAATCTCCATACCCCCTGGCACCCCCAGAGTTCGGGCTGGGTTGAGAGGATGAATGGAGAAATAAAGAAACACCTCCTGAAGCTGGTGATGGAAACTAAGATGCCATGGATACGGCTCTTGCCACTGGCTTTGGCAAGAATAAGAGTCAGACTCAGGGGAGATATTCAGTTACCTCCTTTTGAATTGATGTTTGGAATTCCTTACCCTTGTAATTCTCAGCCTAGTGTGGCGGGGTAGAGATAAGTGATGTGTATTTAAAACAATATGTGGCCAGGATACCGTCTCTTGTGAAATCTTTTCGACAGGAAGCTCAGCTGGCACAGACCCTGCCTTTGGACTTTGCTGTTCACAACATCAATCCAGGAGACTGGGTCCTAGTTAAGGAGTGGAAAGAAGCACCCCTGGTGGCGAACTGGTGTGGACCTTTCCAAGTGTTACTGACCACAGAAACAGCCATCAAGACAGCTGAACACGGGGTGACCCATCACACTTGGATCAAGGTCTCTGAGGCCCCAGAGATTTGGACATCTCTGCGGGAGGAGAAGGATGGGAAGCTGCGTCTGACACTCCGCAGGGGTGGACTGGAGCAGTAGCCAGTGCGTTGACATTGGGGGAAGCCCTGTGTGCCTACCCACACTGCCTGCTGAAATAGTTTGTGTGGGCATCTCTGCTCTTGGACCTCCATTCACTGGGGGCCAATCCTCGCTGCCATTGTTTTCTTTATGTTAAGCTGTTTCTGTGCCTTCTCTCACCACAGGTGGTGTGGAAGACAACGTGAAAGTGAAATTTAGGTTAGGAGATTACATTACACCGTTAGAATGTTTCTCCTAACAATCTTACCCTTAGATTGTCAGTTAGGTTGGGGCCAAAAGTGAGAAAATAATTTTTTAACCTTGGAAGAAGTAGCAAAAACCTTTAACCTTAGCAATTGTTAGGTCTGCAGAGGGCCAGGGGGATCTGAAAGCTGGCATTGGGTGGCCAGCCCAGTCAAGCCTAGATCGTGGGTAAGTACCCTGAGAGAGGTCCATAATGGAATAGGATTTTGGGATGAAGAAGGAAATCCATGGCAGCTTCATTTTTCTGAAAGAGGCATTTATTGTCTAAATAGAACAGGAAACATATATGTGGGAAAAAGTGTGACTGGACTTTATCTTTGGCTTCAGATTGTTGGACCCCCAACTGCTCCCCTTATCTTTACTCCAGATATCAAGGCAGATGGATTCAGACACATGTTAAGCTCACTAATGATAGCTTGGTAAGGTGACCCTTCCATAAATACCAAAAGGATTTTGAAGGCTGTAAAGCAGTAGGGAAGGATAAGTTTTTTGACCCCTTATTTTTAAGCTGCCCCCAAGATAATTCCACAAGCAGGACACGTGTTGTCCGTATCAGTGGAAGTGGCAACATTGGAACAGAACTTGAACCCTTTTTAATAGGTTCTGGTCCAGATCTAAGAAAACAGATCTGGGATGTAACTGCAGGTGGTAACCTCACATAGGAGCTTGGAAATGCAAATACTGTGATTCTTATGACAGGGCAACTATTGATGGGGGACCACTAGGCCCAGGAAGCAAGCTGTATTTTGACCTACCCATTGATGATGAAAATTGGAAAGGTCCCATTGCTGACAGGACTTGGGCTTTAAAGGGCATTACTGGATTTGTGGCCTATATGCTTACCCCAGGTTACCCCCTTACTGGTCAGGGATATGTTACATGGGGCATATTAGACTATCATTCTTTCTGCTACCACAAGGTCAGGGAAATCAATTAGGAATCAAGGTATATGATGATCTAATTAGAGAAAAGTGGTCAACTGATCTGTCCCTGGTTGGAGGGAGCATCCAAAAGTGGGGTGAAGATGAATGGCCACGTGAACAAATTATACAACACTATGGACCAGCGACATGGAATCCTAATGAATTAATATCAGGTGCCAGAGAACCCATTTATAATTTAAATTGGATAATTAGGTTACAAGCTGTCTTTGAAGTAATAATGAACCAGACATGTGCATTGATTGACCTCCTTGTTGACAATCTACTCAGATGAGAAATGCAATATTACAACATCGGATGGTATTAGACTATTTATTAGCAGAAGAAGGGGGAGTATGTGGCAAATTAAATGACTCAAAATGCTGCTTGCAAATAGATGACAATGGAAAGGTGGTAAAACAAATAACAAAAGGAATAAGAAAGTTAGCTCATGTACCAGTCCAAACATGGAAAGGATGGGAATGGGACATGTTTTCATGGTTACCTGGTGGGCTATGAGTTAAACAAATGCTTTTTTTTCTCTTATGTGCTGTAACAACTCTAATCTTTTTACCATGCATGATCCCTTACTTAGTGCAACTTATTCAACATGTGATCAAAGGGATGCAGGTAATAATAGCCATGCCTACTGATCCAGAGATGGCTGCAAAAGGGCAGAAATTGATCTCTTTGCAAATAATTGCAAAACAAAAAAGACCAAGGAACAGAAAATTAAGTCAATGATAATTAAAGTTTGTAAAGACAATTATTAAAAATAAAAGAGGAGGGATTGAGAGGAATAGTGGATTTGTCTTTACAAACAAGTTGTGGGTCTGCTGGTAAATAAAACTAGAAGATAAAAGAAACAATGAGAATGATTCCACTGATTGATGAATGGAAAAAGATATTTGCTTTTACAAATAAACTTTAGGTTTGCTAGACATTGAAAGATGAAAGAAACAATGGGAACGAAAAACCCCTAAATTCCATAAGAATTAAAAATTAAAAGGGGGGGTTATACATTAAAGGGAAATCTCTGGTATCAGGTGTATCGGGAAGTCTGTACCTCTCAAGTACCTCAGCCAATGGAGAAAGAGAGAAGGGAAATGCGGACAGGAAATTAGGATAAAAAGGAGGCTGCGTCCTCCTAAAAATTTGAGAGACCCCAGGGGAATGCCCCATGGCCTCTCCCTTTATTCGAATAAAGTAAAAAGGACTCCTCTGTCTCCTTTTTGGACATAAACCTCTGGTGTTTGTGGATTCATTTTCCTAACAACTCCTTCCTCACTGCATTACACATCCACCACGGACCTGGGCCGGCTGCTTGTCGCGCCCAGACATACCTGCTGCTCTTCTCCGGAGCTTTCCTGACGGGAGCCCGGCCCAGCGCGGCGCCGCTCCCGCCGCCAGCGGGCGATGGGGCAGCGCAGGACGCGCGTCGTGCGCAGGCGCGGAGTCTCTGCGTGTGCGCGGGCCTAGACTCCAGTTCCCAGGGGGCATAGGGACTCCCTGAGGCGCGCTTCGTGCGCGCCATTTCCGCCGCGCTGGCGCTGACTCGTCTTTGCGGCGTTGGCGGCGGGAGAGGCGGTGAGGGGCGGGCGGCCCGGGGCGGCTCGAGGCCGTGTCCTCGGGCCTCGGCACGGGTCTGTAGGAGAGGCTCGGTCGTGGGCTCTGAGGGGCCAGGAAGGCGCGGCCGGTTTCTGGCGCTGGAGCCTCAGAGTCGGGGTCTTCCGCGGGCAGCTCGAGGCCGTGTCCTCGGGCCTCGGCACGGGTCTGTAGGAGAGGCTCGGTCGTGGGCTCTGAGGGGCCAGGAAGGAGCGGCCGGTTTCTGGCGCTGGAGCCTCAGAGTCGGGGTCTTCCGCGGGCAGCGGTGGCAGAAACCGGGCGGTTCCCTGTTGAGAGGTGTCCCTGAGCCCCTCCGGGCCCCTGGGTGGGTGGGCAGGAGCAGCCTGGGCTGCATGCGCTGCTGTGTGGCTGCAGCAGGGCAGGACTGGGGGCAAGGAAGGGGCTTCTGGCACCCCCGCTGGGACGGGCTGGGCAGGCGGGTCGGTGCCAAGCCCGGGAGGTTCAGCGGGGCCAAGGGCAGGTGCTGCACCTGCATTGCAGCATCCCGAAACACAAACAGGCTGGGGAAGAATGGATGGAGAGCAGCCCTGAGAAGGATCTGGGGGATGGGTTGACAAGAAGCTCAGCGTGCTTTGGCAACGTGTACTGGGGGTCCAGCAAGCCAACACTGTCCTGGGCTCATCCCCAACAGCGTGGGCAGCGTGTGAAGGGGAAATTCTGCCCCTCTGCTCTGCTGAGAGCCTTCCCTGCAGAGCTGCCTCCAGCTCTGGGGTCCCCAGCACAGGGAGGACAAGGAGCTGCTGGAGTGAGTCCAGGGGAGGCCACGGAGATGATCCAGGGGCTGCAGCCCCTCTGCTCTGGAGATGGGCTGGGAGAGCTGGGGGTGTTGAACCAGCAGAAGTAAAAGCTCCAGGGAGACCTCAGAGCCCCTTCCAGGGCCTAAAGAGGCTCCAAGAGAGATGGAAAGGGATTTTGGACAAGGGCCTGGAGTAACAAAACAAGGCTTGGCACTGCCAGGGGGCAGAGTTAGATGGGATTTTGGGAAGAAACTGGCTCCTGTGAGGGTGATGAGTCACTGGCACAGGTTGTCCAGAGAAACTGTGGCTGCCCCATCCCTGGAAGCGTCAAAGGCCAGGTTGGACGGGGCTTGGAGCGACTTGGTCTAGTGGAAGGTGTCCTTGCCCATGACAGGGGTGCAATTGGATGGTCTTTACAGTCCTGTCCAACTCCAGCCACCCTGTGACTGTGGAGGGTAGAGACCCGGATATTGAAGCAGTTTTTGCATTTAAAAGCCCCATCAAGTGGGGCTGGTCACATCTGTAGTGTTCCTGTTGTCTCCTTGTCCTCTCAACAGGGTGGCTTCAAAGGCACTGTGTTTGGGTAAGCCACTGGAGGGAGTTGGTGGTTCCTCAGTGGCTGGAAATAGGGAAGAATAAATGTTGGAAGTGAGGAGCTGTGCTTTCTGAGAAGAACTAATTCTGTTGTGAAAGACAGTGCTGGAAAGTTGCCAGGCTTTGCAAAGGCAATTAACCATTAGTTGCTAAAACTGATGAAACTGTTAATTACCAAAGCTTTTGCTCTGGAAGTTACTAGAAGAGGCTTAGTGATCTGAAAGCTTTGCCTGTTACTGAGATGTGCAGGGCCAGAGGATGGACTCGATTATCCTTATGGGTCCCTTTCAACTCAGGATGTTCCGTGATTCTGTAAAGGGCAGTGATACTGGCCAGGACTTTGAAAGGGGAGAAAACCATGAACTTTTCTTCCATGGCTGCAGATTTGGGACACTGCTGTGCCAATTCTTACATCCTCACAGGCAAGTGTTCAGAGATTTCAAACGATCAGTGACATTCCATTTCCTTGTGTTTCTAGATGAAGCTCCCACTTCTTGCCGTGTTTGCCCTGGTGTCTGTGGCTCACTGCGAGGACGGCGCCAGGCTCCTGGCCTCCAAATCCCTGTTAAACAGATACGCAGTGGAGGGCAAGGACTTGACTTTGCAGTACAACATCTACAATGTTGGCTCCAGGTAAGCCCTGTCCAGGCTTCAGTACTGACCACGAGCAGATGTTCTCTGTGTGGCTGCAGGGTACAAGGCAATTTCTCAGCTCTGTGACATGTGATATCCCTCTAACTCTGAGCTTTCCAGCAGTGCCTGAAAAGCCTGAAATTTGCCTATTCCTTCCTCTTCCATTGTCCCTGCTTTCACCTCGTGACTGCTCAAGCTGTCAGTCCAGCATGGTATAGTTCCTGTGGTGTCCTGTGACACTCTGCTCCCCACGCATGCAGCTCACAAAGCTCTTGGCTTTGTGAAAATTCCTTTTGCTATCAGGACTTAACTAAGGACCTGACAAAGATAAAACAGACTTCCACCATGCTGGTAAAAAGCTTCATTCCAGAATGAAAAGCTGATTGAACAAAATACAGGACACTATTAAAGTGCTTTGGCATTTTGTTTTTTTAGGTATTTTTTTTTAAAGCAGAATAATGCATACTGAGTGCAGTACTGCTAAGAGAAGAATATATGGTGCTGTAATGTTAGATTAATACAACATTAATGAGCTCCTGTAATTTTAGATGTGGGATTTGGTTATATTTTAGGCCAGCATGTATATCCATGGGATGGTATCTGAAGTTCAGCAAACGACCAAATTGTATTGTGGAAAAAAAGGTGGTTTTCCTGTCGTTGTGGTTGTTTCTCTCAGCTTTGCCTTCCTCCCTCTGCAGTCTCCCTGTAAGATACCTCAGCTCTCCTCCCCATCTTCTACTGGTGACATTTCCTCTCTCAAAAATCAGTTCTTCCGTTTGGTCGAGATGGAACTGTCAGTGCACTTTGCTGCAGAGCCTGTGAGTAAATGACAAAGCTTAAGATTTCTGTCTCATCCCTCTCTTTGTTGTGTTTAGTGCTGCCCTAGATGTGGAGCTGTCGGATGATTCCTTCCCCCCAGAAGATTTTGGCATCGTCTCTGGCATGCTCAGTGTCAAGTGGGACAGGATTGCTCCGTATCTTTTAATGTTTTGAAATTTCTCCCAACTCTCTTTCTTGCCCCTGAGCATCCTGCAGCTTTGTCCTATCTTCATCTGCTGTCCCTGAAATTCCTTCCAGAGCCTGGACAGGGTGCCAAATCCAAACCCCTGCTCTTCTGGATGGTGCAGTGTAAAAATAAAGTTCCTTGCAGACAGGACCAGGTCCCAGGGTAGTTCCTTTGCCTGTGGAAGAGCAGCTGCGTCAGCCTCGGGTGGGTCTGGCTGTCTGTGAGCACGAGCACTCAAATCTGTCAGCAGCACTGACTTTTGCACCTGGCTCCTGGTTGCTCTTTCCCATCTCCTCACTTTTCTTCCTGGGATGAAATACAGCAGTGTTCCTTAACGTCCAGCTCCCAGAGCGAGCAACGTGTCCCACACCGTGGTTCTACGGCCTCTCAAGGCTGGGTACTTCAACTTCACCTCTGCCACCATCACGTACCTGGCTCAGGAGGGTGCCCAGGTGGTGGTAAGTGGCTGATTGATGGGATCCCTGCAGACACACCTGACCGCACTCCCAGAGCTGCGTGGTCGGGGATGATGCGTGTCCGTGTGCTCTCACCCTGCCCAGTTCTGGAGCGAGGAGGAAAGGTGGCAAAGCCTGTCTTTTCCCTGCCTTTTCCAGGTCGGCTTCACTAGTGCTCCCGGACAGGGAGGAATCCTGGCTCAGCGTGACTTCGACAGGAGGTTCTCCCCTCACTTTGTAAGTACCTTTCAATTGACAAGGGAGAAGTGCACCACGGCAGCTGCAGCTCAGTGTGGTGGCTTCCTGCTTGCATGTGGTGTGTGTGGCTTGCCCTGCAGTCACCTGGAGAGCTCCAGTGGGAGCTGGAGTTAATTCCTGTCAGTTCTCCAGAGGACGATCACAGAAGCAGCTGAGTTTCCATCCCAGCTCCCTGTGTGAAGGAGCTGCACTGTGGCATTTGAGCCAGAAAATCTGAGGGTGGAATCTTAGAACCTAGGCTGGAAGGGACCCACAAGGATTGTGGAGTCCAACTCCTGGCCCTGCAGAGGACAACACCAGGAATCCCAACCATGCACCTGTCAGCCAGCTCAAACTCCTTGAGCTCTTGTCAAGCTCGGTGCTGTGACCACTATCCTGGGGAGCCTCTTCCAGTGCCTAGGAGACCATCCTCTGAGAGAAAGAGCCTTTTCTTGATATCCAGCCTTAATATCGGCTGTCCTGATACAGCTGTGGGTGCTCCCTCGGGTCCTGTCATGGTCACCGAGGGCAGAGGTCAGCGCCTGCCCCTCTGCTTCCCCGTGTGAGGAAGCTGCAGACAGTGTGAGGTCTCCCCTCACTCTCCTCCTCAGACCTCATTGCTCTAAGACTCCTCTGGCCTGGATTGTTTTGACTTTTCTCTTAACAATCTCTCCCTAGCTGGACTGGGCGGCATTTGGCGTGATGACCCTGCCCTCCATCGGGATCCCCCTGCTGCTCTGGTACTCGAGCAAGAGGAAGTACGACACCCCCAAGAGCAAAAAGAACTGAGCAGAGTCCAATGCCAGCAGCAGCCCAGAGCTCGGGAAAGGACAACCCCGAACCCCCAAGAAGAGTGGCTGGGTCGGGATGGCGCAGTCCCCTGCGAGGTGCTGCCTACGCCGTGCTTCAGCCCTCTGGGCAAAGGATTCGGTGGCTGCAGCAGCAGCTGTGAGGTGTCCTCTGTGTTCTAATGGAGAAACAAGCAAACAGAAAAAAGAACAACCAGAAGTCCCAAACTTCCTTGTGCAGCTCTCTTCTCTGCAGCCGCAGCAGTCTGAGGAGTGCAGCGTGTTAGTGCCCAGAGGGGCCTGTCTGTGGGGCTCTGCCCCTCTGCTGCCTCCAGCTCCCATCTGCCTGCTGCAGTTTTCTGCAGTGTCCCCTCCAGGTGTTGCAGGTCCCTGTGGGATAGAGATTGCTCTGGTGACACCAGAGACCTGATTTGATAGAGGATGTCACAGCTGCTGCTTTGCCCTGTTGATGCTGTTCTCTGGCCCACCAGACTGCCCAGGTCCATGGTGGGCTTGTAAAGCCATGAGGGTGGAGTGCAGGGAAGAGGATCAGGGTTAAATTCCTCAAGAATCAGGTGCACAGGTGGGGAGACTCCCTGCACTGGGGACGTTTTGCTTCACTATACCCACCCACAACCCCCTCCCCTAGACAGGCTTCAGCTTTCTGCTGACAGTAGATCAGGACATGTTCTCTGCCATCAGCTCTTTTCCCGTGCCATTCTCTGACCCTCTGACCCTTTGGGTGATACTGAACCGCTTGGGACACAAATAGGCTGCTGGTGGCTGAAGAGGGCTAAGGGCCTTGCTAAGAGGGGACACTGGAGCCCGGGGCACGGGCTCAGTTTGTTCCAGCAGCAGCGGGATCCAGCATTCCCAGTCTGCAGGAGGGGGCTTTTGCTGGGGCATAGAGCCAAGAGTGGGGAGCTGAGCCCCAGCAGCCTCACCAAGCCTTGATGTGTCTTGAGTCACTACGAGGTCTTGGAGAGTTGGGGGACTTCTCCTTATGTTTTTGGGGAACCCTTTTGGAATTGTTCTGCCAGCCCCAGCAGTGCAGTGTCACCGTGTCCCCCTACAGCAGTGCCCATACCAGCACCTGTAGCACCAGCCAGTCTGGGAGACGGGGGGGGGGGGGGCTGTCACACCCAGTGTCACTGCAGACCACCCATTGGGTCACACCCAGTGCACCAGTGGTCCCCAATTCCAACACAGGGGTCCCCTTGCACTGGGATGCTCTGCGATGTCCCCATGTGCAGGGGACAGGCTTTGGTCACACCAGGGGGTAACCCATGGAGTGGAGCCCACCCAGGACCCTTGGGGTGCCCGTGGGTGCTAGGCTGGGGACACAAATGGCCCTCACCATCTGAGACTCTCATGGGTGGGGCTGACCACTGCCAGGTCTGTCACGTGTAGGTGTCAATCTTGGTGACAGTCAAGTGGTTCCATCCCTCCTGCCCCCATTGCTGCCCGTCCTTGTACCAGGTGGTGGCACTGGCAGTCCCCAGGCCCTGATAGGTCAGTGTCACCCGGTCCCACAGCACTGCCAGCCTCCAGGGGGGCTCCAGGAAGAGTTGGGGGGTCCAGGTGCCTGTGGGTGACAGGGGACACCAGCCTGCCAGGGCCACCGTGGTGCTGGGGACAGCAGGGTGGGGACATGGCATCCCCTGAGGACTCACCAGTGAGGCTGAGGGTCTGGGCTGGAAGGGAGAAGGGGCAGGGTTGGGTGAGGGTGGCACCCTGGGGACAGAGGCACGAGGGCATGGGTTGTGGGGTCTGTCCCCAAACTGTTCTTGTGTGGCACTGACCCCTTGGGGACAGGGACATTGTGGCCACCCTGTAGTGAGGCAGTGCACAGGGACACTGTAGACACCCCTGAAATGGGCCACCCCGTGCTGGCACAGGTCACTGCCACCAGCCCCCTGATGCCTCCCCAAATCCTTCTTCCACCATTATTGTCCCTACCTTCCTGTCCCCTCTCTCATGTCCACATGACCACCCCACAACCCCAGTCATCGAATGCACCGGGCTCTGCTGGCATTTGGGATTTAAGGGAACCCTGCAGTTCCCCTGTACCCCCTCCCCTCCTTATCCCCGGGGTGTCAGGCCCGTGCCCAGGGTACTCACCCCACAGGAGCAGCACCACCTTCCCGGCTATCCCGGTGTCCCCGGCCATCCAGGCTGGCTGTTGCAGGCTATTGGGGCCACTTGTGCCCTGGGTGGCAGCTCTTCAGAAAAAGGGGAAGAAGCAAGATCAGGTCTCATTCACACGTGGTGGTGGCCCTTTTGGTGGAGGCAGGGTGGCCACAAGCTGGGGACAGGCTGTGGGCAGGGTAAGGACAGATTGGGGGACAAGGTTGGGTGGCACATGGGGAGACGTGGGGTTCCAAGGAGTGGAGGCCTCCGGGGGTTTGAGGAGCCAGGGATGTGTGTCCAGGGGAATGGGGAATACCAGGTATGGGGTCCCTGGGGAATGGGGGTCCTGAGGAGGGGGAGTCACCAGGGATGGGAGTGCAATGGGAATGTGGGTCCCCAGGGCGAGGGGGACTCAGGGATGAAAGTCCCAGGGGAATGTGAGCTCCAGGGATTTGGGGTCAGGAGATGGGGGTCCTAGGGATTAGGATGCTGGGGGAATTGGGAATCCCATGGGCCTGGGGGGATCTTGGGAGAATAAAGGTTCTGAGGGAATGGGGATTTCAGGGGATGGAATGAACGGGAGAGGGTTACTTGGGAATGGATGTCCTGGGCCATGCAGAACCTGGGAAATGTGAGTACTGGGAAGGGGGCCTCTGGCATGGGCAGACATAAGGAATGGGTGTCCCATGATTGAATTTCCAGGGGAATGGAGGTCCCTGGGATGGGCAGTGGCTGGGAGGGCCTGTGGATCAAAGCCCCTTCCCTGGGTGCCGCAGATTTTGGGGTGACCCAGAGCCCAGCACAGCCCCCACAAGGTGCCAGTGGTCTGGGGGTCACCCCAGGCAGATTCTGAGGTGCTCTGGGTCTGTGTCCCCACAACCTCCAATGACTTTTTCCTCTCATCATTTCCATCATTTTACCCCTCAAATTCAAAACCCCCCTTTTCATGCCTTGATGATCCTTGGGAGCTCCTGAGCAGGGAATGTGTTGGGGGAACCCCAGGGTGGGGGAAGCAGGGGTGAGGAGTCTGCAGGGAGGGCTGGGGAGGCTGTGGGGGATGGGAGTATCTGGCAGTGCCCCCCCAACACTTTCTCCTGCAGAAGAATGAAGAGGCCTTTTGTGCTGACTGTCACATGGCGGGGGGGGGGGGGGGGGAGGTTCTGTCCTGGGGGGGCACATCCAGGGGGTACTGTCTTGGGGGGAATCCTGTCCCGGGGGGACACATGTTGGCCAAGGGGGTCCTGTTCTGGGCCATGGCAGCTCCGTGAGTGTTCAGGCTTCTCCATTCTTGCTCATCCCCTGCAGGATCTGTGCTGGCAAAAGCAGTTTGGGAATGAAGCCCCAGGCAGAAAGGAGCTCCCAAACTCCTCCTCCTTGAAGCCAGTGGCCATCCAAGACTGGGGCCCGGCCTTGGTCCAGCCCCACTGCACAGGGGTGGCCATTGGCCAGCCCTGCTCTGGCCAGCCCCAGGTGGCAGCCAGGACATCGGACGGCCCCCCCTGCCCCCTTGGCTTTGATTCTGGCAGCTTTAGAGCTGCTGCAGAGGTGAGAATTCGGTGGGGGGAAAAGGCCTGCCTGTGGTTTGCTCAGCCCTGCAAGAAGCACAAAACCCAAATGAAGCAATTAATCATTTTGTCCCTCTTGGCAAGGGGCTGAGAGAGCCCCAAAAATCCTGCAAATCCCACAACAATCTACTCAACAACCTGACATGGACCCTCCTTCTGCAGCCCCTTGGAACCTCCTGGAAAGAATGTTCGTGTTCTGGATGTGCACACCAGAAGAGAGGGAAAAGTGTGGAAATATTGAGCAGGGGCTGCACACAAGGGCCTGGGGAACAGGGGTGTCACAGCAGGAGCAGGCAGTGCTCAGGCAGGGGAATTCAGGGCAGGCTGGAGTGGATTTACCACAGAATCAGACCCTGAGGCACACACGGGCATTTCCACAGATTCCTGTGCACTGTCCCAAGGATGGAAAGAGCTTCTTCCCTTTGGGAGCAGAATCCATGGGAAGTCAATCGAGTTTCAGGGTGAGAAAAATGGGAAGAGTTCCTAAATATGGCCCAACAAAAGGCTTCCTTATGGGCTGGGTTGCTGCCCACCAGGCAGAGAACAATCCCATGGAGCTGTTGGGACACTCAGGGAGATTCCACATGCTGTGTTATCCACAAGCAAACACTGCTGTGGGATGCACCAAGGAGCTCCTAAAGGGAACCAAAAAGTCTAATTTCTTTTGGATTTGTTTGTGTTTTTCTTGTACGCGACTTGTTGGGCGAGCAGTATTTCAAATGATCCTATAAACCAGAGCATTTTGTACCTTGTCAGTTTGATTTTTTCTGAGTTTGTTTTTTATTGGGAAAATAGTGGTGTGGGAAAAGATTTTTGCCTTTATTCTATGGATGTATAATTTTGTCTCAGCCAATTGGGCCTCAGGTGTTCCCTGGGATGGGTCAGCCAGGAAATTGGGGGGACAGGAAAAAGCCCAGGGGTGTGTGGGGCAGAGACCCAGAGCCTCCCAGGACAGCCTTGGAGTGCCCCAGGGTGGGGGCTGTTCTGGGCTCTGGGTCGCCCCAAAATCTCAGGCACTCCGGGAAGGAGCTGTGACCCCCGTGCCCACCCAGGCACTGCCCATCCCTGGCACCCCCATTCCCCTGGGAACCAAAACATGGGACCCCCATTGCCTTGGTCTCTCCTCCCTGGGGACCCCAATCCCAGGACTGCCATTGCCCAGTACCACCCTTGCCTTGATCCCATCCCATGGGCTGCTTCTTCCCCCAGAACCCCTATTCCCAAATGTCCCCTTTTTCCCCCTCCACCCCCAACACTGGCACCCACATGCCATGATCCAAAATTCCTGGGGACCGTGTTCCCAAAGGACCCCCATCCCTGAATCCTTACAGGCATGGAGACCCCAATTCCCCTGGACCCTCATTCTCCTGGACATCCATCCTTGGACATCCATCTCCTGGACATCCACATCCCCTGAGCCCCCCACTCCTGACAACAGCTTTTCCCACCATGTGCCCAGACTATCCCATAATGTCCCCAGCCTGTCACCCGCTGTGTCTCCACCCTTCCCCGACCCTGCCCCTATCAAGGGCCACCTACACATGGGGACAAGACATGACCTCACTTCCTTCCCCTTCATCTGAAGAGCCGCCAGCCAGGGGAGCGGTGGCCACAGCAGCCAGTGACAGCCAGTCCACATGGCTGGGGACACCGGGATGGCCGGGAAGGTGGCGCTGCTCCTGTGGGGTGAGTGCCCCGGGCACGGGCCTGCCAGCCCGGGGATGGGTCCTGGTGAGGCAGAGAGCGGTGGGGAGGTGTCGCTGTTGAGTAAGAAATGACACAGACTCACCAGAAGGCTGGTTTGCACAGCATCTCTGTTTACTATGAAATTCTCTCTTTTATAGACTGTTCTGATACAGACAGACAGACCAGATTGGTCAATTAATCAATATATTTCACCTGATTTGGCTAATTAACAAAAACACCTTTCTTTCAAACAATCTTTGAGAAAAACAGGAAAACAGAGTAGGAAATCACCACCTGCAGGTTGTTTATAATAACAAGCTATCATTGTTTCTCTGCAAGCCCCTAAAGTCTCACAAGCCGATCCTGGAAAAACTTACCTAGTTTTCTCGCTCTCTGACCAGGCTGTCACTTCCACAGGGAGGGTGCAAAGGGGGGCTGCAAGGTCTCCTGAGGCCCCCAAGGCCAGCAGAGCCAGTGCATGAGGTGACCGGGGCCATGGGGTGGCTGTGGGTACACCCCACAGGAAGGGGATATGGGACTGTAGAGACAGGAATGTGGGGAGACGCATACTGGAGCTGGGGCAGCTGTAGGGACAGGGTCACAGGGTTGCAGGGACAGGAGCAAGGGGAAAAGCACCATGTGGATATGGCACAGAGGCCATGACGCTGGTGAGGGTGACCTGTGCCAGCAGAGGGTCCCTGTGCCTGAGCATGGGTTGGCCATGGTTTCTCTGTCCTTGAGACATCTGAGCCACACCAATACTCCCACGGAGACAGTTTGGGGACAGCCCCCACGCTCTATCCCCCATGCCTCTGTCCCCACGGTGCCACCCCCACTCAGCCCTGTCCCTTCTCCTTTCCAGCCCAGACCCTCGGCCTCGCTGGTGAGTCCTTGGTGGATGCCATGTCCCTGCCCCACTGTTTCCAGCCCCTTGCTGGCCCTGGCAGGCTGGTGTCTCCTGTCACCCACAGGTGCCCAGACCCTCCAGATCCTTGTGGAGCCCCCCTGGAGGCCGGCGGTGCTGTGGGACCAGATGACACAGACGTGCCAGGGCTCCGGGACCACCCGTGCTGCCACCTGGTACAAGGAGGGACGCGACCATGTCACTATCACTAAGAATGGCACCTACACGAGTAATAGACCCCGAAGTGCGCTCAGCCTCACCTTGAGAATCTTAAATGGTGAGGGAGTTTTGGGTGTCACCAACCTGGCACCCACGGTGACCCCGGCGCTCTGGGTGGGCTCCGCTCCATGGGTCACCCCCCTGGTGTGACCAGAGCCTGTCCCCTGCACAGGGGGACATCCCAGAGCATCCCAGAGTTGGGGGAATCTGTTTGTGGAACAGGGGACCCCTGGTGTGCTGTGTGTGTTCAAATAGGGGGGGTCCTGGTTCCATCGGGAACCACCAGGCCCCTGCAGTGTAATGGGACCCGCTTGTTCCCCAGACAGGTTGGTGCTGCAGGTGATGTTGGGGAGGTTGCTGGAGGGGGACACGGTGACACTGCACTGCCAGCATTGGTGGCACCTGTTGGTCACAGAGGTGAGATTCTATCATGGGGACAAGGAAGTGAGACAGTCCCTCTTTGGGACTGAGATGTCCCTGTCCCCTCTGCAGCTACACCACAGTGGCTACTACCACTGCAGGGGCTTGGTGGCAAGGAGGTGGAAAGAGTCACGGCTGGTGACAGTGACAGTGCACAGTAAGCACCCCACAGCCCCTCCCCAGAGACTCAGGGTCACCGGCCCCACCGCCCCCATCTCCTGCCTTGAGCTCTTCCCAGTGCTGGTGCTGGAGGGTCCCCCCGAGCCCACTGTGGGGTACCCCCTGACTCTCAGCTGCCTCAACACCCCCAGCACCCTGCGGCCCCGAGCCCCACTCCTGCATGTGTTCTACCTGGACAGGCAGGTGGTGGAGGGCCCGCAGGGGTCCTCACAGCTGCTGGTGCTTGCTATGGTGGTCTTCCACTCAGGGAATTACAGCTGCGAGGTGAGCACCAAGGTTGGGTGTGGGGCCATGCAGAAGAGCAGCGCCCAGCTCCACATCACGGTGCACAGTGAGTGCGGGGAATGGCACGGGGAGCCTCCACAGCCTCCACGGGTCCTCCTGCCCTGTCTGGGGACCCCCAGCCCTCCCTGACAGCTGCCCTGGAGCTCCCAACCTTTCCTGGATCCCTCCCTGGCTCACCTCATCCTTTCTCGGGTCCATCACTGGGTTCCCCCACCCTACATGGGTACCCCCATCCTTTCCCGACACCTTTTCCGTGTTGTGCCATCCCTGCCTTGAGTCCCTCCCCAGCTCCCCCCATTCCTGGCTCTCGTCCCCCCATCCCTCACTGTGTCCCCCTGTCATGATCCGCTTGTTGCGGGGTGTCGTGATGGTTCTTTTCACCAATCCCAAAAGTGCAATAAGGCAAAGAACAAGGGACTATCAGTGAATCACAACAAATGCACCTTTATTAGGGGCCAAAACAGTAAATGCTATAGTGGGGATCAGAAAAGAGATAAAAGAATAGAGAGAGAGAGAGAAGAGGGGTATGGGAATAGCTACCAACACAGGCGAGATCCTCAGTGGTCCGGACGATGGGGATCCATCTTGTCGTGTCGGGGAAGTCTTCAAAGTTCTGGTCAATTCAGGGGTCCAGTTATAGTCCACAGAGGAAAGAGGGGGGAACATGCAGAACAATGAGAGTCCATTGTGATTTCTGTGGGGGAAAGGGTGAGTCCACTGAAACCACCAAAGCAAGGTGAACACAATGAAGAAAAAGTCCATTGAAATTACTGAAGGGAAGCAGGTCATGTCATTAGTGGTCAGACCACCTTCCCCCCCCCCCTCCCCCCGTAGTAGGGGTTTCAGTCTCAGTCCTTGGGAGGAGGGTTCCCAGGATTTGTCCATTTGTCACAGTGGTAACAAGGCAGGTGAGGGGTCTTCAATGAAGGACCACAGGAGTCACCCCAAAAGTTCATTTGGCTTAAAGGAGGAGAGTAGGCAAAGATGCAGTAGGCTATTCCTTGCTGGGTCCTTGCCGATTCCTTGCCAAGTCCTTGCCAGGCCTTGTTCGGAACAGCTAATGTAACAGTGCAGCAGCTGCACCGGCACTGCTGCTCTCTCCAAGCTGGAACTGCAGTGGGGGAAGAGGTTTCTCCTCGTGGCAATCAGTAGGCAAATGTGGGGGCTTCAGACAGCCTCTTACATTGTCAAAATGGAATCCTTGCTTTCTTCGTGTCAGAATGGCTCCTTGGTTCCATGTGGCCTTACCTGTTGGTTCAGTCATCTTCCATCATGTCACAATGGTCTCCTTGGTTTGAAAAAATGCCATTGTGGCAAAGTGGCCCCTTGGTTCCATGATGTTCTGTTACGCCACAATGGAATCCTTGCTTTCTTCGTGTCACAATGGTTCCTTGGCTTAAGGTGGCCTTATCCTTTGGTATAGACATCTTCCATCATCTCAAAATTATCTGCTTGGTTTGAAAAAACTCCACTGTGCCACATTGGCTTATTGGCTCCATGCAGCCTGATCTGTTGGTTTCATCATCTTCCATCATGTCACAATAACTCCTTGGTGTGAAAAAGCTCCACTGTGTCACAATGGATCCTTGGCTCCATGTGGCCTTATCTGTGAGTTCAATCATCTTCCATGATGTCACCATGGTCTTCTGAGTTTGAAAAACCTCCCCTGCATCAAAGTGGCCCCTTGGTTCCATGAGGTTCTGTTACGCCACAATGGAATCCTTGCTTTCTTCATGTCATGATGGTTCCTTGTCTTAAGTTGGCCTTATCCTTTGGTATAGACATCTTCCATCATCTCAAAATTATCTCCTTGGTTTGAAAAATCTCCACTGTGTCACAATGGCTCCTCGGCTCCATGTGGCCTTACCCATGGGTTCAATCATCTTCCATCATGTCACAATGGTTTCCTTGCTTTGAATAAGCATGTGGCCTTACCTGTTGGTTCAGTCATCTTCCATCATGTCACAATGGTCTCCTTGGTCTGAAAAAGCTCCACGGTGTCACAGTGGCCCCTTGGTTCCATGTGGTTCTGTTAGGCCAGAATGGAATCCTTGCTTTCTTCATGTCACAATGGCTCCTTGGCTCCTTGTGGCCTTACCTCTGAGTTCAATCCTCTTTCTTCAGACACCATAATCTCCTTGGATTGAAAAAGTTCTACAGTGTCACCATGGCTCCTTGATTCCATGTGGCCTTACCTTTTGGTTCATTATTACCCGCTTCATTAGTGTTAATGCAGAAGTGTATTCATGTGGCCCAAGCTGTACAAGATTTTGCTCCATCACAGATGTACATGGTACCATGTCTGGATTCCTAGTTGTTATGTCATCTGAGAAGATAATCTCTGCCACTGCCATTTCTCTCAGGCGTTGGATCCCTGTTCTATAGTCTTCCACTGGGTCTGCTGCATATGAAGATCATCTGCACACAGGTATCTTTGTGCTACACTTTCCAGGAGCCGTGCCCAGAGGCTGTGAGGTTTAGCCCCCCTCATCATTCCTTGGTCGATGACAGGATCATGTGACAGGGATCCCAAATGCCTCGCTTCAGTGCCGTCCAGAATTGTAGCTTCACCTGCAGCATCCCAAAGATGGACCAACCAACTAATTATAGACTCATCAGGTTGTCGAGTGTAATCCTTTCTTAGGCCACGGAGGTCCTTTAGGGAAAAGGACTCAGTATTGGCCTCTGATCTTGTACCAGTTTCTTTGACTCCTGATTTTATGTCAGGAGTCGTTGAGGGTCCTTCTCCTGCATCATAATCATCATCGTCATCCACTGGTCGATCAGTCTTGTCTGTGCACTTTCCACTTCTCGTGCTGGTAGCAACAGCCACTGATTGAGGCTTACAGTCTGGTTTAGCTGCTGGCCTCGAGCCTGGGCTGTTGGCTGCAGCCTGAGTGACTGGGATCGCTGCTGATTTATCTCCCTGCCCCCCTTCCTCTGTCTGCTGCCCTACAGGACCTAGCAGAGTGCGATAAGCATATGCCAGGTCCCAGCTCACTGCAATGATCTTTTTCTCCTTAGGAGTATCATGGCACTTCTCTTTCAGGTACTTTGCCACCTCAGATGGGTTCTGAATTTGTTCACATGGAAAGTCCCAGACTATAGGGTGAGAAAACTCCTTTAAGATTTGGTCAATTTCCCACACCACTCAGGATTTCTCACACCTGGGTCTACTCCTGGGTCAGGGGTCTCATCAGCCCTTCTAGAAATCTCAGCCCTCATTCTAGAGAAGCTGCAGAGTGTATAGAGAAAGCTTACCAAATTAAATGCCAGAAAGATGGTCTCTTTAACATTCAGGGGAAACTGAACATTCTCCAACAGGGATGTAACAGATTCAGAGGAGAAGAAGGAAAGCAAAGGCTGGAAAGCCTCATCTCCTGCTTCTCCTCTAACAAAATGGGTGCACAACCATAACCATGAACCAAACATTCCTGGAACAGACTCCAGCACCTTTATAAACCTCCTGCAAGACATTACAACCAAGCCCAGTCCAATGGATATTCTGGTCAGTGCCCCTCTACTGAAAAAACTACGTATTAGGGACAATACCGGAGCTATTTCGGGATAAGAAAATAAACCTAGGGACCATAGAGGTATTAAGACCTCAAAAAACCCTAGGGACCAGAAACACATGCAGGCCTGCACCCCAAGAGATATTATGAATTCAAACAACATAGCCAGTAACTGCTCTATACAAGCCAAGAGTAATTCCAACCAAAATATGATTAGAACAGGGTTTTTTCCACTCTTTCGAGCCACGAGTTGGGCGCCAAAATATTTGTCCTAGATTAGGGCAAATTTAGGAGAAGACCTCCGGAAGGAGCCCCCAGAAAGCAACCCCCCCCATGGGCCTTCCCCCACCTGGTTCAAGAAGAACTCCCTCAGAGAGAAGTGGAAAAAAAACCTGTTTATTTAACAAGAAAAATACTCCCCAATGCAAAACCAACACCAGATGACAAAACTCTTTCACTGTTCTGAAGAGGTGACAAATTCAGAAAGTCTCTCCTGGGAGTGGTCGCCCAGTTCTCGGTCTCTGGCACAGGGGATGGCTGCTGCAGGTCACAAAGCGCAGGCTCTCGGTGTCTCTTGCTGTTTCCCAGGTCCCAGTCTGGAGCAGGTTCAGATGATATTCAGGAAAGGGAAAGGGAAGGAGGAAAAAAAAACAGTCCAGGGTAAAAATTGGACTGCCTAGCTAAACTAACTGATAAGTAAAAGCAAAGCAAAAAGCAAGCAAGCCAGCAAGCAAGCCAAGTCTCTCCTAGATACAGACCATGGGGGAAGGTGAATCGGCTGATAACAAGACAAAACAATCCTTGACTTTCAGAGTCAGTCCTGAAGGCGCAGAACATAATATCAGGCATAAACAGAACACACAATTGGGGATACAAGCACCATAACATCACCCTAGGACATCATCCATTTTTAGCTAACTAAAACTGATGGTGTTAGTCACACAATGCCCAGGGCTCATCCTGTAAGCCAGCTCTGGCTGAGGCCTGCCACTCAGGCCTAGGCACATCAGAAGCTGAAGTGACCACGACTGGGAATGGCAAAAACACCCCACTGGGACTGGCCCAGAGGCCCCGGGACTCCCTGGCGTGGATCACCTCAGGAGGCAGTATTCCAGGGAGCCCAAAGGACTTTTGGGAGAGCTGCTGTGGAGACAGAGGGAATTCCACAGCTGAATCCCTTGTCGGGGCTCCCAGAGGACCCTTCTGCTGTGGGGCTGCTGAGGGTGGAGGAACAGCAGGGACCGATGGCCACCCCAAAACAGGGCCCTGTTGGCAACACGGCACCGACCGCGACTGCGGGACCCCATCCCTGGGGTGAGTCAGGAACTGCAGAGCTGGGAGTGCTCAGCCAGACCCGCTGACCCTTCAGCAGCCCAATGTGGCCAGAGCGTGAGCCCAGTGGGGAGTGGCCACTGGCAGGGCCTGTGGGGGCCTGAACCAAGTCCCAGCCCCACGGAGAGCGGCTGTGCCGGACATGCTGGAACTCCAGGAGCAGCTGAAGTCCGAGGCAGCCAAGTGGTGCCACCATCAAGGTTCCTTTCTTGGCCCTCAGAAAGGACACTGGGAAGCTGGGGAAGTGTCAATGAAAGGAGTAGGGATGGTGGAAGCTGTGGAACAGCACTAACATGAGAAACCCAAACTCTTCTGAGAAAGGAGGGCAGAAATCCCTGGTGTCCAGCATCCTGCCAGAGAAACCCATTCCCAGAATTACCAACATAAAACCATCTTCCATTCTCTGGACTGTGCTTTACCTGACCCACTAAAACCTTCCCACCAGGGTGAAGCTCTGAAGTGAGATTGATGGAGGAAACCTGAACCCTGAGCCATGCCAGGGTCAGTGCCAGGAGCATCCGCTGGTGCTGTTTAACACCGGCTCAGCAGGAACTGGGGATGCAAACAGGATGAACTTGAGCATCTTCCACCAGCAGATACCTCAGAGCTTACACAGCAACATGGCCGTGACACTCCCAAACTGGATTTAGGAATGGCACACCTACTGCAGCCTTTGGATCCAGACCTGCCCAGATCGCTTTGGGACTCCTGCTTTTGGTGTCTCTGCCTCCTCTCCCTACCTGAAGGAGGCTCCTCTCTTCCTCTCCCTGCCCTGACAAGACTGTCACACAAATAAAAACGTGGGATTGCTGAGGGATGAGGGGCTGTAGCAGGAGCCTTCTCCAGGTCTGGCCTGTTTCCAAAACCCACACAGTCTCCTGCAGCAAGGAACCTCCTTGTTCACCCTCTCCAGGGGTGTCAAGCTCAGGAAGGGATTCCTGACACCCTGTGCAGCTGGGAGAGCTCCCGTGTCTCCATACCAGGGGATAAAACCAAACACAGGAACCCTGGGAAGATGGAGATTGTGGCATGGGGACGCCTTTATTTATTTCCCAGTGACAAACAAAAAGGTGGAATGGTGCCAGAGCTTGTTTCGATCTACATCAGCCCTTGATACACGTCCCTCCTCCTGACAGCGACTCCTCTGCAGCTGCTCTGGGAGATCTCTGGGGCTGAGTCCACTAAGAGGAGATTTCAGTGGGGCTGAGGTGCTCGAGGGGGCCCATTTGAATGCTCTGCTGAAGTCCAAGGACATTGTGTTTCGCCAAGGAGCAACGCTCCTTTCTGGCACTCACTGCCCCGTGAGGGACATTATTCAGTTGCTGCTGTTGGGTGAGTTCCAGCCACAGGGAGAGGGGGGAGGAGATGATCCCACCCATGGCTGCTGCTGGGTCCAGACACTGGGTGAGATAAAGCCAAGACAGAGCTTCAGCATCTCCCCCAAAATCACAGAATCACAGAAGGGCTTGGCTTGGAAGAGACCTTCAAGTTCATCTCGTTCCATGCCCCCTTCCCCTATCCCTGGCTGCTCCAAGCCCTGTCTAACCTGGCCTTGGACACTGTCAGGGATCCAGGGGCAGCCACAACTTCTCTGGGCAAGCTCTGATCTCTGCCCAGGTGAGCAGGGACAGGACCCAAGGGAAGGGCTGGAGCTGGGCCAGGGCAGGGCTGGGCTGGAGATCAGCAAAAGCTTCTTCCCCCAGAGGGGGCTCAGGCACTGCCCAGGCTCCCCAGGAAATGGGCACAGCCCCGAGGCTGTCGGAGCTCCAGGAGCCTTTGGACCCTGCTCCCAGGGCTGCACGGGCTGCGATTGTTGGGGGGTCTGTGCAGGGCAGGGGGCTGGACTTGATGATCCCAATGGGTCCCTCCCAGCTCAGCCCCTTCTGCAATTCTCACACTTGCATCAGCCTTTGTGTCTCCTCGAGGCGCTGGCAGAGCTGCTGGGGACAGGGCAGGAGCGGGGCAGCCCCAGCGTTCCCCTGTCTGTGACACCCCAGCGGTGACAGCCCCAGCGTTCCCCTGTCTGTGACACCCCAGAGTGACCGCCCCAGCGTTCCACTGTCTGTGACACCCCAACACTGACAGCCCCAGCGCTCCCCTGTCTGTGACACCCCAGTGGTGACAGCCCCAGCGTTCCACTGTCTGTGAGACCCCAACACTGACAGCCCCAGCGCTCCCCTGTCTGTGACACCCCAGAGTGACCGCCCCAGTGTTCTCCTGCCTGTGACACCCCGGTGGTGACAGCCCCAGCGTTCCCTCCCTGGAGTCGCTCCAAGGGAAGTGTCCAGAGCAGCGTCCAGTCAATGGAACTAACCAGCCACTGACCAGCCCAGTCTGGGCTGATGTGGATTCCTCTGCAGACAGCTCGGGGAAGGTGTAAGAGGCCGTCTGAAGTCCCCACATTTGCCTACCAGTTGCCACGGGGAGAAACCTCTTCCCCCACTGCAGTTCTGGCTTGGAGAGAGCGGCAGTGCAGGTGCAGTTGCTGCACCGTTACGTTAGCTGTTCCGAACAAGGCCTGGCAAGGAGTTGGCAAGGAGTTGGCAAGGACTTGGCAAGGAATCGGCAAGGACCTGGCATGAACCCAGCAAGGAACGGCCTACTGCATCTTTGCCCACTCTCCTCCTTTAAGCCAAATGAACTTTTGGGGTGACCCTAGTGGTCTCTCACTGAAGACCTCTCATCTGCCCCGTTACCACTGTGACAGACGGACGGAGATGGAAAACCCTCCTCCCAAGGACTGAGACTTAGACCCCTACCACAGGGAGAGGGGAAACCTCTAATGACATGACCTGTTCTTCTTCAGTAATTCCAATGGATTTATTTTTCATTGTGTTCGTCCTGCTTTCGTGGTTTCAGCGGACTCACCTTTTCCCCTGCAGCAATCACAATGGACTCTCATTGTTCCCTCCTCTTTCCTCTGTGGACTATAACTGTGAGGATCTCGCCTGTGTTGGTAGCTATTCCCATCCCCCTCTTCTCTCTCTCTATCCTTTTATCTACTTTCAGATCCCCACTATCGCTTTTACTGGTTTGGCCCTTAATAAAGGTGCATTTCTTGTGATTAACTGATAGTCCCTTGTTTTTTGCATTTTTGCACTTTTGGGATTGGTGAAAAGAACCATCACGACACCCCGCACACGCGGATCGTGACAGATGGCCAGGGTGTCAGACCCAGCCAGCAGGGGTTTAGCAGGGCTAGGTCGTGTTTGACCAACCTGGTCTCCATTTACGACCAGGTGACCCTCCTGGTGGATGCAGGACAGGCTGTGGATGTGTCTATTTGGACTCCAGCAAGGCCTTTGGCACTGTCTCCCACAGCACACTCCTGGAAAAGCTGCAGCCCACGGCTGGGACAGGAGCACTCTGTGCTGGGTTCAGAACTGGCTGGATGGCCGGCCCAGAGAGTGGTGGTGAGCGGTGCTGCATCCAGCTGGGGACAGTCACCAGTGCTGTCCCTCAGGGCTCTGTGCTGGGCCAGCTCTGTTCAATATTTTTATTGACCACATGGCTGAGGGGATTGAGGCTTTCGTTAGTAAATCTGCAGATGACACTAAGCTGGAAGCGTGTGTCCATCTGTTGGAAAGTAGGAGGGCTCTGCAGGGACACCTGGAATGGTTTCCAGTAAGATGAAGTTTAATCAGTCCAAGTGCCCAGTCCTGCAATTTGGCCACACTAACCCCCTGCAATGCTATGGGCTGGGGACGGTGTGGCTGGACAGTGCCCAGGCAGAAAGGGACCTGGGGGCACTGGTCGACAGCAGGGTGTACATGAGCCAGCAGTGTGCCCAGGTAGCCAAGAAGGCCAATGGCTCCTGGCCTGGATCAGGAATGGTGTGGCCAGCAGGAGCAGGGAGGTCATTCTTCCCCTGTACTTGGCACTGGTGTACTTGGCATTATTCCCCTGTACTGGCACCGTTCCTCGAGTGCTGTGTCCAGTTCTGGGCTCCCCAATTTAGGAAGGACATGGAGGGGCTGGAGCATGTCCAGAGAAGGGCAACAAGGCTGGTGAGGGGCCTGGAACACAAGTCCTTTGAGGAATGACTGAGGGAGCTGGGTTTGTTTATCATGGAGAAGACTCAGAGGTGACCTTATCACTCTCTACACTCCCTGAAAGGTGGTTGCAGTCAGGTGGGGGTCGGTCTCTCTCTCCTCGCAGCAACTGACAGGACCAGAGGACAGTGTCTTAAGCTGCACCAAGGGAAATTTAGGTTGGATATTAGGAACAAAGTTTTTGATGGAAAGGGTGATAAAGTACTGGAATTGTCTGTCCAGGGAGGTGGTGGAGTCACCATCATGGGATGTGTTTAAAAAAAGACTGGATGTGGCACTCAGTGCCATGGTTTAGCTGAGGTGGTGTTAGGGCATGGGCTGGACTTGATGACCTTAAAGGTCTCTTCCAACCCAGAAATTCTGTGATTCTGTGATTGTGTAACATCACAGACCAGGTTGTGACATCATATATTTGGCTGCGACATCACTGGTTTAATTATGTGACATCACAGAGTAGGCTGTGACATCACAAAGGAGGTTGTGATGTCACAAAGTTGGCTGTGACATTACAGGCTGGCTGTGCGACATCACAGAACGGGCTGTGAGGCCACAGAGAAGACTCTGCCATCATAGAAAAGGGCTCTGTGACATCACAGAGCAGCTGTGTGATGTCACAGAGAAGGCTGAGACAATAGAGAGTGGGTTGTGACATCACAGAGCTGACTATGAAATCACAGAGCCGGCTGTGACATCACAGCGAGGCTGCATAACATCACAAAGGTGGCTGTGACATCATAGAGCTGGCTGTGACATCACAGGGTGTCTGTGACATCACAGGCTGGGCTGTGACATCACAGGGCAGATTTTGTGACATCACAGAGCAGACTGAGACCTCAAAGAGCAGGCTGTGAAATCACAGGACACCTGTATGAAATCACAGGTGGCCTGATACATCTCAGAGTGGGCTTTGTGACACTACAGGGGCTGTGTGACATCACAGGGCTGTGTGACATCACAGGAGCTGTGTGAGGTCACTGGGGAGGTCACTCTACCCCAGCCCCCCCTCCCAGTTTCCCCAGAGAAGTCCAACGCTGCTCGTGCACAGCGGGGTCCCCTGTCCCCCCGGGTCCCCCCACCCCCGGCGCCGCAGCCTCCCCCAGAGGATGTTCCACGAGATCGACCCCAGAGCCTGACACAGGGACGGGGGCTGGGGCTGTGGGGGGTGGGACAGGGGGACAGGGACCCCCCGGCAGCGTCCCCGTGTCCCCCAGGGCCAGAGCCCGGGCCAGGGCTCCTTCACCCTGTTACCAACGAGGGCTTGAGAGCGCTGAAAAAATCCCCAGCAAGGGATCAGCAAAAACCAGATTTAATATTAAGCGACAGCACCACAAAGTTCCTTGGCAAGAGTCACTCTGCTCCTGGAGCCGTTGTGATGGTTGGTCGCCATGGAAACCTGCCCTGGCCCCTTGCTCAGGGCTGGTGTCACTGCCCAGAGCCAGAGGGGATCCCTTGCTGGGGGCTTGTGCCATGGCCACCTGCCCTGTGCCGCGCTGGCCGGTCAGGCGCCGCGGAACCAGCAGCAAACGCCAGGGCCAGGGCCAAAGGCCAGGTCAGCCAGACAGAAAGGGGCAGTGCTGGGCACTGTTTCCATGGCAGCCCTCACTGGGGGTGACACCTGGGTCACCTGTCCTGGCAATTTCCATGGAAACCCGGCTCATTGGAAATACAAGGGTGGACAAAGGTTTTAGTAGGGCCTGGAACAACGGGACAAAGGGGGGTGGTTTTAAACTAAAGGAAGGGAGGTTCAGATAAGAACAGATAAGGAGGAAATGTTTGATGATGAGGGTGGTGATACACCAGGACAGGTTCCCAGGGAAGTGGTCAGTGCCCTGTCCCTGGAAACATTCAAGTCCAGCTGGGACAGGGCTCTGAACAACCTGATCTGGTGAAAGATGTCCCTGCTCATGGCGGGGTTTGGATGAGATGAGCACTGCAGAGCTCTTCCCATCCAAACCATTCCAGGACTGCATGGGCAGAAGGGGCTGCTCAGTGCACTCCATCCACTGCCTCGACTCCTCATGGTCTCTGCTGGACCCCACATCCCACAGCCAAACCCAGCCCCTCCTCTGCCTTTCCTCCCCCTGCCCCAGGGGCTGGCACAGCCAGGGAGGCACAGGTGACCTTTGGGCTTTGCAGGGCTCAGGCACAAGGGCCGTGGCAGAGTCAGGGCTGAGGTCACACTCTGTGGGCTGGGGCCGAGCCCAGCCAGAAATGAGCCCTGAGGCAGCAGCTCTGCAGTGCTGGCCACCAGGCCGGCTTGCCAAGGGAGGCTTCTGGCCATGCCCTGCAACAGCTGCTGCTGCCAAGGCGCCTTTGGTGCCTCAGGCTCTCCCTGGCACAGCTCCCAGCACGGCACTCTGCCCTTGTGCCCGAGGCCTTCCCTGTGCTGGGGCTGGCCTGGGGCTTTTCCTGCAGCGGGACCTGCCCTGATCCTGGCACAGGAAAGGCAGTTCCTGCTGGAGCAGGAGGCTCTGCCTGCAATGGGCTCAAACCACTCCCGCAAGGCCCTGTTTGGAAAGCCCAGTGGGAAATGAAGGAGGGGCGTCACGCTGCTGTTGGGATGAATAATGCTGAAACCAGCCTGACTCCTCCATCCCAAAGTTCCACATCCTCAGAGGGAGCTGAAGCTGTGGCAGGGCTGGAAAAATCCCCAGAGAAAGGAACAACCAAGTGACACCACTGAGAGCTCCTGCAGAGCTGCTGAGCTGGCCCAGCCTGGGCACATCTGACTGACAGGGCAGCACTTCAGACTAGAAAAGCTCCATCCCAAATTTTAATGGCAACGTCTCCTGACATTTCCCTTCTTGGGGGCTGTGGAGATTCCTCCCTGCAGTGGGGACACCCCTCAAGGTCACTGCTCCAGGCTGAGCCAGAGATTTGCCCATGGTGGTTGGTCGGGGGGAGTGACATCATTCTCTGCTTAAGAACTGGTTTTTGTTTAATACAATTGCTTCAAAATTGCTTCCTGCTTCAGCCTGAGTGTCCCTGCAAGAACAGGGCATCTTTCAGGCAGTTCCAGAAGCTCAGGGATCTCATTTCATGAGGAATCTGGGATGTAAATGGCCTTGTGAGAAGGACAAAAGCAGAAGCAATGGACTAGAAATAATTAGAACAAATTACCCTTCTTCCAGACAAAGTCCACCAAGTCATTCCCTGCATTTCTCCTTTTCAAATTCTTTCCGTCACCTACTCTCAGAGGCCCAGCCTGTTCTGGTGCTTATCATGAACTGACTGTGTTCTTGATTTATACCAGCTCTGGAGATGTAGAATCACCCAAACTGAACACAGAAACAAACTCCCTCTGTCCCATTTTCATGTTCTAGATCACTTTCCAGGTGTCCATGGAGATGTGGGAATGATTATCACACAACTCTCCATTTCTGGCTGCGGGCTCTGGAGATTCCTTCTCTGCATTCAGTCAGGCTTGTATTCCCTAACAAGTCCTGGTTCCACCTCCTGTTTCCCAAGGCTGGAACAGTCACAATGAAAACCTCACCAATGGCACAACTCCCCAGCTCACCAGGAAAAGAAAAGACAAGCTGTCAAGTTCTCCAAACCTTTGTCCTGCTCTGCTGCAAGACTCCTGCTGCACACCCGCTGTGGAAAGCCAAGAGAAGCTGCAGGTGGTGGCACATCTTGTGACAGGAGCTCAACCTGGTTCTCCAGGAAAGGTTCTTGAGAAGAGCAAACAGGACTGTGGAGAAGATTCCTGGAAAACTGAAACAGCTTTCCAGAAGTGAAATGAAAATTGAAAGAAACAGTCCAAGATGTTTTCCTCTATTTATTTCTCTGCTCCCTTTTTCCATCTTGCACTACTTCTCCATCCCATTAATTCCAAATGCATCTCACCTCTAAGATCAGTGACTTAGCGAGTTCTAGACACTCTAAAGCACCATGAGCTACACAGTTTGCCTTCCAGTTTTTGCTGGAAAGCAACGCTGGAGCCATAAGTGCAGGGCCAGGACCAGGGAATCCTTCAGCCAGGGAATGTGCTCCGATAGGGTTTGATCCTCAGCAGGGATAATGCACAGCAGCGACCGAGGAGATACCTCTGCCCCCGTGCAGGAGTCCAGACTCTGGGTCTGGGCTGAACACGGCAAAGTTCCCGTGTTTGGACAGGCTCAGGGGCTGCCCCCGGGGAGCGGGGGCTGGGCGCAGGGGCGAGAGGGCAACGGAAAAACGGACACGGGGACAAACAGCCCCGGAGCTTCAGTTGCAGCGGCAGCAGCAGCGGCGGCAGCAGCAGCAGCGGCAGCAGCCAAAGCAGAGACTCCCTCTTGATTCTCCTCTCCCTGTCCCGCTGTCCCGCACCGTCTCCCGCTCTCCCTTTTCCGCTGTCCCCTCCTCTCCCAGTCTCTCCCTCTCCCCATTCCCGGCCGGGCCATGCCCCCGGCCCGTCCCCGGCTCCGGGCGGGGCTGCCCCATCCCCGCCCCCGGCCGTCCCGCCGGGGTCTCGCCTCCGCCCGGCTCTGGCCGTGCTGGCGGTGGCGCTTCTGGGCGGGCATCGGTGCCTGGGGCTGGGGCGGCATCGCCTCCCTCTGGCTCCGCCTGGCCCCAGCCCCGGCTCCTCCCGGGCCCCGCGGAGGACACACGCGGCGCGGCCGCTGCCGCCGCCTCCGCAGCGGCTTCCCCGGCCCGAGCTCCGCCGCTCGGCAGCGCGGCCGCCGGCCCCGAGCCGCCGCTGTCCCGTTGCCGGGAGAGAACGCCTGGGGAGGGCCGGCCCGGGGCGGTCGGGGGGCGCTCGGGGGCCGCTCCTGGCCCCGGGCCGAGCGCTGACAGCCGCGTCCCGCCCGCAGGGAAGGCGCAGCAGGGCCTGCAGGAGCGGTACCGGCTGGGTTTGCTGCTGGGCAGCGGCGGCTTCGGCAGCGTCTTCGCGGCCACGCGGCTCTCGGACGGCGCCCCGGTGAGCGGCGGGGCCGGCGGCGGGGCAGGAGGAGGAGGAGGAGGAAGGGAAGGATGAGAAGGGGGAGGAGGATGGCGATGGAGCTGGGGCTGGGCAGGGTGGGTGGTGAGCTCAGCCCGCTGCTGCTCTTGGCTTGCAGGTGGCCATCAAAAGGGTGCCAAGGAACCGCGTCCAGCACTGGGGCGAGCTGGTGAGTGAGCGGGGCCAGCGGCAGAAGCCGGGCCGTGCTGGGCGGGGATGAGCCGAGGCCCGGCAGGGTGGGAGCCACCAGGACACCTCGAGGGAGAGCGGGCGTGGGGCCAGCGCAGGGCGAAGAGCATCCCGGGCTGGGTGAGGAGTTCCTGACCCCCGGCATGGCATCAGCCCCACTGACGGCATCGTGCTCCTCCCGCAGCCCGACGGCACCAGCGCACCCCTGGAGATCGTGCTGCTGGACAAGGTCTCCACTGGCTTCCCCGGTGTCGTCCAGCTGCTGGAGTGGCTTGAGCTCCCCAACGACGTCTTGATCGTGCTGGAACGCCCAGAGTGCTCTCAGGACCTGCACCATTTCATTCGGGCACGGGGGTTCCTGTCCGAGGAGGTGGCGCGGGATCTGTTCCGCCAGGTGCTGGAGGCCGTGCAGCACTGCACCAGCTGTGGGGTCCTGCACAGGGACATCAAACCAGGGAACATCCTGGTTGACCTGGCCACTGGGCAGGCCAAATTGATTGACTTTGGCTGTGGCACCTACCTGCAAGACACAGCCTACACTCGCTTTGCAGGTGAGCCCACGCAGGGGTGTGCTCTCGGTCCTGGCATCTCATGGCCCAACATCTCACAGCCCAAGCTGGCTGTGGCAGCAGGGATTCTCCCTTTTGCTGCCCTTCATGGCACTGAGATTTCAGCTGAGTTGCATTTGAGCAGGGCTGGGTGGGGAGCCAGCTTCCAGCCCTGCTGGCAGCCTTTGCCCACCACTCTGCCCAAGACTGGGGCTGGGGCTGGGGCAGTCAGCCCAACAAAAACACAGGTGGGTGGGGGTAGCAGAGAGGGAGGCCGTAACCTGTGTCCCAGCCGGTTTGGTGTGCAGGTGACAAAGGGCTTGGACTGCTCCACTCACCTGGTTTGTTTTGGATTCATGATGTTTTTGGGCAGTGCAGGCAGGGAGGATGAAGGCATGGTTTTCCCAAGCACTGGGTGGGTTTTTCCTCCTCATGGTTGGGCCTTGCCAGGACTTCTGCTGCCCTCTTCCAACCCCAGTGGCTTCTTTTCGAACCCCGACTCTGTACACGAGTCCCAGGTGCTGGCGAGAGGGCAGCGGTCACCCCGTGTGCCACTGGGGCAGCCCCCACACGCCCAGGGATGCTGGGGCCAGGCTCTGGAAGCAGCAGCATCCACCTGATGAACTCCATCTGTATTCCACAGGAACACGGTCATACAGGCCCCCAGAATGGACCCAGTTTAGATTTTACTATGGCAAGCCAGCTACCATCTGGTCCCTGGGCATCCTGCTGCACCAGATGGTCTGCGGGGAGCACCCTTTCAGGAGGAGCCAGAACATCAGCTGGGACCATCAGCTCTCGCTGCCACGACGGCTCTCTCAAGGTGGGTCCTCATCTCTGGCCACGGGGGCAATGCCAGTGCTGGGAGACAGCAGCAGCTCGTCAGCATCCCGCTCTGGCAGCTGCTGAGGAGGTGGCACATGTCCTGCTCTCCTGCTCTCCTCCAAAACAGGGAATTGATGGGGAAGTTTAGGCCCAGCTCTGAGCACATCCAGCATGGCCTGGACACGGGAATAGTGGGGCAAAGCCAACAGGAGCCTTCTCCAGCTGACCGGCAGGTTCTGGTTTCTCTGCCCAGAGTGCCAAGATGTGATCAGGTGGTGTTTATCCATGCTGCACTTGGACAGGCCCTCGTTAGAAGAGCTGTTCTGTGATCCCTGGCTGCAGGATATTGATCGGCCCTAGAAGAAGGGAGAGAGCCACAGGCACACTTTGATGCAAGGCCCTGGTAAGTTGCAGCTCCACATATGCCTTGGCAATCAGAAGCAAAGGAACCCAGACATTTTGTCCTGCCTGTGTCACTGCCCAGGGGTCATCAGATGGGGACACGCAGCCCTTGTGCTGGAGCTGAGCTGCTCTGCCCAGCACTGGTGGCCACCATCTGAGCTGGTTTTGCTTGTCCTGGTTCCCTGACAGCTCTGGGCCCTGGGCAGAACCCTGACAGCCTGGGCTCACCCCCAGGGAAGGAGAAGGAGCCCCTGGAGGAGCTGTACCAGGTGGGGCTGCTGCTGCTGGGGACAGCGAGGACGACATCAAGGATGACAACCTCTTCCTCCACCTGGCCACCGGCAGCTGAGGATGATGGACTTCGATTCTGGCACCTTCTCCAAAGCCAGGCTCCACAGGGAATTTGCAGGTGAGTCCACACGCAGGGGGATGCTCCCAGATTTGGGCATTGCACAGCCTGGCCAGGAACCAAAGGTTCCCCCTTTGATGGGGCGGATGCAGCTGATCCTTCAGTTGGCTGCCAGGCTGCTTTTGGCAGGGCTGGGGGATGGGCTGGGGTGGTGATGAAATGGGAGTGGGCTCCTGGCCCTGCCAACAGCCCCCAGCACCCACCGTGCCCCGGGCTGGGGCTGGGGCTGGGGCTGGGGCAGCCAGCCCGACACAAACAAACCCCCTTGGTGGGAGCAGAGGTGGGACTCCAGAACCTGTGCAGGGGCTGCTTTGCTTTGCAGGCAAGGAAGGGCTTGGGCTGCTCCACTGCCCCTGTTTGCTTTGGGATCACCATTATTTTGGGGGGCAGTGCAGGGGGGAAGGGAGAAAGCCTGGGCTTCCCTCACCTGTGGGTGGGTTTTCCCCTGGCATGCAGGGGTTGGGCCTTCCTTAAGCCCCTGACAGTAATATGATTTTTGACCTTTTTTCTTGCTCCCCTTTTTGTCTGTAATCTATTTTCAAAATTTTGTTGTGTGTTTTTCTAGAGGAAGCGTTCTAGCTGGGGTCCAGTCTGGATGGGGAAGTGCTTGGGAGCAGCTGTGGCGTGGATGGGCCGTGCCCTTGGAGAAGGCTGAGGACATCGTTTGGGACCAGCTTTTCTTCCAGCGGGGGATGGCGTGAGGTGGGTCCTGTCTGCTTGGCATGGTGGGATCAGAGCTTTGGGGAGATGGCAGCGAGCATAGGAGCATCCTGCTCTGGGCAGCTGCTGAGGGCTGGATGTGCCATGGCTGGCTGCAGGCTGGGCACATGTCCTGCCCTCCTGCTCTGCTCCCAAAGGCAGCAGGGATGGGCAGCTCTGGGCACAGCTCTGGGCACGGCCAGCATGGCCTGGGCAGCGCGGGCGGCTGGGACAAGGGGACAGGAGCCTTCAGCTGATGGGCGCTTTCTGATTTCTCTCCTTGCAGCCGGGCTCTGCGGGTGCTGAGGCTGCTCTGGGCTCTGCCAGGGCTCTGCTGGAGCTCAGCAGCGGGCCGCAATCAGCCAAAGAAGAAATGGGGTGACCTGCAGCACAGACCTGCTGGAGCATTACAGCAACACAGCTCAAGTGTGCAGAGTGTACACCTCCCAGGGAAAACATGCCACCACCCCAAAATAAACTTGTTCAATAGCTTCTGAAATGAAATCAATCTGGGATGACCCCAAATGACATTTTGCAGCCTGCTCAAGCTGTAGCTCAGCCCTTCTCTGAACAGTTCTGTCCCCCACCTGCCTTTTACTTTCCAACTGCTCCCTCTTTTCCCCCAGTGAGTTCCCAGCCCATGGCAGTCTCCACCACACTGTTGCCTTCCTTGATGCCTCTCACCATGAGGAAGGCTGAGCCCCAGGCTTAGGGCCTCATCCTGTCACGGGCTGAGGAGCAGCAATGTCTCAGAGGTGCAGTGGGATTTTAGTGTCATTCAGAGCTGCTCTCCAGCCCTCAGCTCTCCTCACTGCTGAGTTCCCACTTCCATTTTTCTTGTCCTTGCAGCAGGATGAGCTCTGTGAATCCCCTTGAGCCTCCCCACTCTTCCCAGCCCACGCACCCACCTCAGTTAGGCTGAAGCTGCAGCTTCTCTGTCTCCTCTGGCACACCAGTCCAGTCCCCTGTGTGGGGAGCCCCAGCCCCAGAGCAGAGCACTCAGCAGTGCACTCCGGGCTGGAGCAGCTGCCCTGCAGCCCTGGCTTGGCTGTTTGTGGCAAGGGAATGCTCCCTGTTTGCAGCTGTCCCTGCAGGATGGCCCCAGGGCAGAGCCCAGCCGGGCTCCCACTGCATCCCCTGAAGCCTGGGGCAGACAGTGGTCCCAGAGCTGAGGTTCACGGGGAGCACACAGAGCATTTCCTCCACTGTTGCATCAATGCTCATTGTGTTAAGAATACTTCTAGTAGAGGTATTACAATTTTCTAAAACACACTGTCATAATAGGGTTCTCTTCATAAAGTCCTGTACATCAGCTAAATTGATAGCCTCAGTCACCCAATCCACAAAGGAAGTAAAAAGCTCATTTCTGCCTTGCTTAATAGACATAGAAGAAGGAGATACTGGGTTTGTCCTAACCTTGGAGATTGCTTCTCTAGTTAATGGTATGGTAGCTTTTCATACTTTAGCCCCTACTTGTGCCTGAATTTCAGTTGTAGTGAATTGCCCAACACTTATTAATTGTTCGACAGTTATCCCAAATAAGGGCTCATTCTGCTGTAGTGGAGTCTTTGCAAAATGATTACATAATTTATGCTTGTGGGCTTGCCACCGCATTAACTGAGACTGTGTCATAATTATTCTTATGATACTTTTAATATCTTTTGGAAGAAGTAAACCTGAGCCCCATATGTAATTAAGCATTTGCTTTGCAGGTTCCCCGTGTAGCCCACAGTCATTAACTGTGGCTCTCAATTGTGAAAGCAATTTCCAATCCACAGGATGATAATTGGTAGTTTCTCCCCCTCCTGCATTCGGTGTATAAGCAACAGGAAAAGCTTGGCAATCTATGTCAGTAATAGTAGAACACGTCATAATCTTTATTACTTATTGCTTCTTTTTGGATACTCAACCAATTCATTCTGTGTATTCCTGGTAAAATTTTAGGATGTTCTTGCTTTAAAGGATTACTAGCAGATGTCACTAAAGCTCTTTTGTGGTTGTTCTGAACAGTTTCATCCTGCAGCTGCTTTCTTTTAGCCTGTGGAAGTCTTTCACCGTTTATTACTGATTGTTCATTCCCGGGGAGGGGATCTGTGGCTGACTGAGCAGCATTAAAGGCAGGATTAAGAGCAGGGGGAGCAGTAGGTTGCTTATCACTCAATCTGCTCTTAATTTCAATAATATTTCTTACTGGAGGAATAGATTGTAATCAACCTCTAAAGAATGCATTCCTGGTTTAACCCCTTCTAGAGTAGCAGTAGCGACAGCAGCAACTTTCTTTTCTGCTTGATACTTCTGCAAACAATTTATGACTGAGCGCCACGACCTCATTAGCTTTCGGGCAGCCTTATCATCATCAATCACCTTAAACTAAAGAATGTTCTCTAATCCACGCCACTCTTTCTCATCAAAGAGATCTCCTGAGGCTTTAAATAAGCCTTGAGCCCGACCATAGGTGTACAAAGCTGGTGGATCTTTATCTAAATCTATGTCAGCTAAATCACGTTTCTGTAAGTAATTGAAGAGCTACTTCGCTTTCCATAATCTGACCCTTAAGTGCAGCCTCTGTACCTTGCAAGCCGGCAGCTCTTCCCCAGACGGCGAGTCTTGTCCTGACTCCCCAGATGGCAAGTCTTGCTCTGACCCAGGCTCGAGAGGACTCCTTATGCCAGCATCGAGTAGACTTTCAGCCCTCTGAACACTGCATATTCGGCGCTACTCCGGGCTCACCGCCTTAGTCAGAGAGGCACCGGGACCCCTGAGGGTTGCAAGGGTCCCTGTTCCGGGTGCCAAGATTTGCCGTGGGCAGTGAGGGAAGACAAGCACACAATCAATATGATTGATAAGCAAGCTCTGATTTATTCAAAGATCCTGTCAGTTTATACAGTCTTTCACAAGCAATGTTAGCAACAAGCTCTCATTGGTTAATTCATAAAGGTTCATTGTTACATGTTCTCCTACGTGCGGTTTCAGCTGCAGCTAAGTGTTTCATCTGCTAGCTTGATATATTTTACTTTGCTAGGTACATCTTGTTTTACATCCTGTTCTTGTACAACTCATATCTCAAGGATATGCTGCTTTTTTGCTATCTGTACATGCACAGTGTACTGTTCCTAGGCTAGGCACAGTGCTGTTTCCCAGACCCAGACACAATGCTGTTCCCAGGCCAGTTTCCCAGGCCAGAGCTCCTCCCGGACACAGAGCTCAGGACTGGGGTCTCAAACAGAGGATTGCTGGAACAACTGTTCCATCGATCCATGACCCTGTTCCTGCAGCCATTCCCCAACACCTGGTGAAGCTGTGACAGCTCCAGCTGAAGGTGTGTCCTCCTCTGCTGAAGATGTGACAGCTCCTGTACCCATCTACAATATGCTAAGAATGGTAAAACCTAAACTTCTCACCCATGTGACATACTAAACTACTCTCTACAATCCCTAAAATCCCTAAATGCTCGTTGCCCCGGGGGGATGCTGTGTCGGTGTTCTCCTTCCTCAGCCCTGGGGATGTTCCGCTGGTTCCCCTGGTCCTCCCGGTTCCATCGTCCTCGTTCCAGGGTGATGCCCCGCCGCTCTCAGTGCTCACTGCCCCATGGTGGCTCCGGGGCTCTCCCGGGGCTCTGACGCCACCACCACCGTCGCTCCCATCGCCGGGCCCGCACTGAGCCCTGTGTGCCAGCACACGCCTTTTGTAGTCCGGGCAAGCCCCGCCCTCCCGCCGACAGCCAATGGGAGTGCAGTGATGTCATAGTGGTGAGGGGCTGTGCGTCATGGCCGCTCGTGATGTCACAATGAAGGGGTGGGGTCAGAACTAGACTGCGATCTCATTGGTCGATGTGGAAGGCTTTCCTGCCCTGATTGTTCCAGGCGCTGATTGGTTGGATTGACGCTGGGGGGAGGGGCGGGGCAAGGCGGGGAGTGGGCGTGGCTCACATGGGGGGAGTCCCAGCCCCATTCTGGGGATCCCAGGCCCATAGGGAGGGGTCTCTGGGGGTCCCTGTCCCATTTCTGGGGGTTGTAGGTTCATGGAGATGGGTCTGTGGCGGTTCCAGTCCTATGGGGATGGGTCTCTGGGGGTACCAGCACCATTTTGGGGGGTTTCAGGTTAATGGGGAGGTTCCTCTGGAGGTCCTAGCCCCATTTCTGGGGTCGCCAGTCCATAGGGAGGGGTCTTCTGGGGGTCCCTAGACTATGGGGAAGGGTCTGTGTGGTCCCAGTCCCACTTTTGAGGAGGAACTTTGTGATTTGTGTGGGTGGCGAGCGACTCGTGGGGACAGCAAAGATCAGCCACAGAATTTAATAAGATTTTTTGCCAATTTTACTTTGGAAAACACCTTACCTTTGGAGGATGCTCCGGTGGGGGTCCGTGCTCCTTCCGCCTGATCCCGGCACTGTCTTCGTCGTTGCCCCGGGGGGATGCTCTGCTGGTGTCCTCCCTCCTCACCCCGGGGCATTCCCCGCCGCTGGCCGCCATCCATGGCCGGAGGTGGCTCCAGGGCGCTCCAAGTTGCTGCGGCTGTCAGCAGCCCCCACTGAGGCCATCCCTGCCCAGAGACCGTGGGGGAATGGGCAGACAAGGAGAGCGTCCCTGGGGCTGGGGCAGCAGAACTCAGAGGCACCAGCGGCTCCAGCTGGGAAATGGAGTGTGGAATGTGGCTGTGAAAGCCCTGCCTGGGCTGTGCCAAGCAGGACACACAAGCCCTGACTCCCATCCCCCAAACAACTCTCTCAAGGAGACATTTAAGAGGAATTGCAATTGTTTGTGTCCTCTGAGTTGGATGCACTGGAGAAATACCAACAAGAGATGCTCAGGAGCTCCAAACAACAAAACAGCCTTTACTGGCAACTTTATAAAACCAGAGAAACTTTGGTAAAAGGTTTAGCATGACATTCAATCAACAAAAACACTTCCCAAAGCATTACCTTGGCCCATTCAACTTCACAGACTATTAGCTGATTCAATTTTAAGTTAATCAACATTTGCACGAGAACAGAAATAGAAGAAATAGACACAGAGAGAAAGACAAAAAATATACAGAGAAGCACACAGACAGCTACCAACTCCTGGATTCCAGCACTGTTCAGATAGAAATTCCAAGAGGAGGTAGGGTCAAGATGTGTGCTTGCCTTGTGCTCAGCCTTAAACACCCCTTGGTGTTCCGGGGCCCTTCCCCCAGGTGGGACTTGGGGTCATTTGGTCACTCAGGAGCTGGGCTGGGGGCTCCAGAGGTGGCTGTGGAGCATTGCCTGTGCTGTGCCAGGGACTGGCAGACACTGCTGGGCTGGGATAGAGGCTCTGGGGGGATTGGGGTTCCAGGGCAGGGCAGGGCTGGGGTTCCAGGGCAGGGCAAGGCTGGACCTGCCCCTTCCTCCCCACACATGAAATGTTTCCAGCCAACAATCGCCTCCAGTCTGCCACAACAGGCAATGCTGGAGGTGAAATCCCAATTCTGGCCATGGGCACCTGGACGAGAAGGACAGTTCTTTTCCATAGGAAGGAAAGCCCTGGTTCCCGGTTCATTTCTGATTTGATTGCCTGCATTCTGTTTGGTTTTGTTGTTGCTTTGTTTCCTTGGTGTGCCTGCAGTGTCCAGTCAGGAGCAGAGTGACTCTTGCCAAGGAACTTTGCCATGCTGTCACTTAATATTAAATCTGGTTTTTGCTGATCCCTTGCTGGGGATTTTTTCAGCACTCTCAAGCCCTCACTGGTAACAGGGTGAAGGAGCCCTGGCCCAGGCTCTGGCCCTGGGGGACACAGGGACGCTGCCGGGGGGTCCCTGTCCCCCTGTCCCACCCCCTATGGCCACGGTCCCCCATACCCGTGTCAGGCTCTGGGGTCGATCTCGTGGAACATCCTCTGGGGGAGGCTCTATGATGGCACAGCCACCTTTGTGATGTTATGCAGCCTCGCTGTGATGTCACAGCCTGCTCTGTGATTTCACAGTCAGCTCTGTGATGTCACAACCCACTCTCTATTGTCTCAGCCTTCTCTGTGACATCACACAGCTGCTCTGTGATGTCATAGAGCCCGTTTCTATGATGGCAGAGTCTTCTCTGTGGCCTCACAGCCCGTTCTGTGATGTCACACAGCCAGCCTGTAATGTCACAGCCGACTTTGTGACATCACAACCTCCTCTATGATGTCACAGCCTCCTCTGTGATGTCACAGCCTGTTCTGTGATGGCAGAACTCACTTAACATGTCACACAGCACCTCTATGGGCTCACAGACCCACCCTGTGATGTCACAACACCTTCAGTGATGGAACACAGCCACCCTATAATGTCACAGCACACTCTTTGACCTCACAGCTTGCTCTGCTCTGTGATGTCATACAGGCATGCTCTGATGTCACAGCCTGCTCTGTGATGTCACATAATAAACCAGGGATGTCACAGCCAACTATATGATGTCACAACCTGGTCTGTGATGTCACACAATCACAGAATCACAGAATTTCTGGGTTGGAAGAGACCTTTAAGGTCATCAAGTCCAACCCATGCCCTAACACCACCTCAGCTAAACCATGGCACTGAGTGCCACATCCAGTCTTTTTTTAAACACATCCCATGATGGTGACTCTACCACCTCCCTGGACAGACAATTCCAGTACTTTATCACCCTTTCCATCAAAAACTTTGTTCCTAATATCCGACCTAAATTTCCCTTGGTGCAGCTTAAGACACTGTCCTCTGGTCCTGTCAGTTGCTGTGAGGAGAGAGACCGACCCCCACCTGACTGCAACCACCTTTCAGGGAGTGTGGAGAGTGATAAGGTCACCTCTGAGTCTTCTCCAGGATAAACAACTCCAACTCCCTCAGTCATTCCTCACAGGACTTGTGTTCCAAGACCGTCACCAGCCTTGTTGCCCTTCTCTGGACATGCTCCAGCCCCTCCATGTCCTTCCCAAATTGGGGAGGCCAGAACTGGACAAAACACTCAAGGAACGGTGCCAGTGCAGGGGAGGAATGCCAACTACACCAGTCACCAGTACCACATACAGGGGAAGAATGACCTCCCTGCTCCTGCTGGCCACACCATTCCTGATCCAGGCCAGGAGCCATTGGCCTTCTTGGCTACCTGGGCACACTGCTGGCTCATGTCCAGCCTGCTGTCGACCAGTGCTCCCAGGTCCCTTTCTGCCTGGGCACTGTCCAGCCACGCCGTCCCCAGCCTAGAGTTGTGCAGGGGGTTATTGTGGCCAAAATGCAGGACTGGGCACTTGGACTGATTAAATTTAAACTTATTGAACTCTACCATCTATCCAGCTGTTCCAGGTGTCCCTGCAGAGCCCTCCTGCCTTCCAACAGATGGACATACACTTCCAGCTCAGTGTCATCTGCAGATTTACTAACGAAAGCCTCAATCCCCTCACCCATGTGGTCAATAAAAATATTGAACAGAGCTGGCCCAGCACAGAGCCCTGAGGGACAGCACTGGTGACTGTCCCCAGCTGGATGCAGCACCGCTCACCACCACTCTCTGGGCCGGCCATCCAGCCGGTTCTGAACCCAGCACAGAGTGCTCCTGTCCCAGCCGTGGACTGCAGCTTTTCCAGGAGTGTGCTGTGGGAGACAGTGCCAAAGGCCTTGCTGGAGTCCAAATAGACACATCCACAGCCTGTCCTGCATCCACCAGGAGGGTCACCTGGTCATAGAAGGAGACCAGGCTGGTCAAACACGACCTAGCTCTCCTAAACCCCTGCTGGCTGGGTCTGACACCCTGGCCATCCTGGAAGTGCTGTGTGATGGCACTCAGTGTAAACTGTTCCATGACTTTACCGGGTACTGAGGTCAGGATGACTGGCCTGTGAGTACCAGGATCATCCTTCCCACCCTTGCTGTGAATGGGCGTCACATTGGGCAGCTTCCAGTCATCTGGAGCCTCACCAGTGAGCCAGGACTGCTGGTAAATGGTGGAGAGTGGCTTGGCAAGCTCATCTGCCAGCTCCCTCATCACCCTGGGGTGGATCCTATCTGGTCCCATGGATTTATGAACATCCAAGCAGCTCAGCAGATCTCTGATGGCCTCCTCTTGGAGAACAGTGGCCCACTCTGCTCCCTGACACCATCTACCAGCCCAGGAGGACAGTTGTCCTGGAGGCAAATTGTCTTCTCACTAAAAACTGAGACAACAAAGGCGTTAAGCACCTCTGCCTTCTCCTGATCTGCAGTTATTAAATTCCCTTCCACATCTAATCAAGAACAAAGGTTGGTCTTACCCTTCCTTTTACCATTGATATATTTGTAAAAACATTTTTTATTAGCCTTAACTGAAGCTGACATTTTAAGTTTGAACTGAGCTTTGACCTCCCTAATTTCATCCCTTCATGCCCTAGCAAGCCCCTTAAATACTTCCTGAGAGATCTGACCCTCCTTCCAAAGATGATACATCCTCCTTTTATTCGTAAGTTCCTTCAAAACCTCCTTGCCCATCCAGGCTAGATGTTTGCCTCGTCGACTCATCTTTTGGCACACAGGGAAAGTCTGTTCCTGTGCCCTAGAGATCTCTGTTTTGAAGCTCGTCCACCTTTCCTGAACTCCTTTGTTTTTTTTAAGGGCCACTTCCCAAGGAATTCTCTGAATAAGTCTCCTAAATAGGCCAAAGTCTGCCCTCCAAAGTCCAATGTAAAAGTCTTATTAGTGTTCCTCCTGACTTCACCAAATATTGAGAATTCTATAATTTCATGATCACTGTGCCCCAAGTGGCCTCCAACAACCACATCTCCCACCAGCCCATCTCTATTTACAAACAACAGATCTAACATAGTCCCTCTCCTGGTGGGCTCACTCACCAGCTACGACAAAAAATTGTCCTCCACAAACTCTAAACATTTCCTGGATTGCCTCTTTTCTGCTGTATTGAGTTCCCAGCAGATGTCCAGCAGGTTGAAGTCGCCTACAAGAACAAGGGCTGATGATCCAGAAATATTCTTTATCTGCTTATAGAATGAGTTGTCTACCTCTTCTTCCTGGCTGGGTGGATGATAACAGACTCCCAGCAGGATGTCAGTCTTGTTGGCCTTCCCCCTAAGTCGTACCCATAGAAATTCAGCTCCATCTTCCTAAGTTTCAATACTTATGGTGTCAAAACCCTCCCTAATATAAAGGGCCACCCCTCGACCTCTTCTCCCTTTCCTGTCTCTCCTGAAGAGCTTGCAGCCATCCAGTGCAGCGCTCCAGCCATGTGAGTCGTCCCACCCTGTTTCTGTGATGGCAATTACATCACAGCTCTGCTGCTGCACCATGGCCTCCAGCTCTTCTTGTTTGTCACCCATGCTGTGTGCATTGGTGTACATGTACCTCAGCTGGGCTGCTGATTTCACCCCTAGCTCAGGCTTACCACCCACGAGCCTGCTTCCAGACAACCCAGCTGCATCTCCCTCCCCTTTCAGACCTAGTTCAAAGCCCTCTCAACAAGTTCTGACAGTTCATGAGCTAAAATTCTTCTGCCCTTCTCAGGAAGATGGAGCCCGTCTGGTCCAAGCAGGCCAGGTGCTGTAAAAGTTGCCCCATGATTAAAGAATCCCAAATTTTGTCGATGACACCAACCCTCGAGCCACTCGTTGATAATGTGAGCTCTCCTATTGCTTTCAGCATTTTTCTCAGACTCCAAAGGGACTGAGGAAAAGACTGTCTGTGCCCCTGTCCTATTAACCACCTGACCCAATGCCCTAAAGTCCCTTTTAATTGCCCTGACACTCCTGTTTTCAATCTCATCACTGCCAGCCTGGGGTATCAGCAGTGGGTAATAATCAGAGGGCTGAATCAGCCCAGGCAGTGTGTCAGTGATATCCTGTACCCGGACCCCAGCGAGGCAGCAGACCTCTCTGTGGGGTGGCTCTGGTCGACATATGGGGCCCTCTGTTCCCCTCAGGAGGGACTCACCCACCACAATTACCCTTCTTTCCTTTTTGATGTGAGAGGTGCCGATCTGTATCACAGATGAATCATAACTGGGAGGCTCACTGGGCAGATAATTTTCTTCTAAACCATCTGGCTGATTCTCCAGATCCAGGGGATCATACCGAATCTGAAGGGGCACCTGGCTTGGGAGAGGGGGTTGGGAGGGATTTTTATTATTACCTTCTCGAGTAGGTACCCACTCCCACTCCCCTTCATCAGCCAGGTGTCCTTCTATAGCCTGACAGTGGGAGGTGTGGGAGACAGCGGGAACCAAGGAGAGCATTGTTGCCCTGCCAGACCTCATGGAACCAAGGATCCATTGTGACACTGCAGGGCCCTGGGGCACCACGGTGCCATTGTGACACTGCAGGGCCCAAGGATCCAAGGAACTTTGTGACACCAGAGGGACATTGTGACACTGGGAGGCCTCATGGAATCATGGAGACCATTGGGACACTCTGGGGCCTCATGGAACCGTGGTGACACCAAGTTGTCTGGGGGTGTTGATCTGCTGGAAGGCAGGAGGGCTCTGCAGAGGGACCTGGACAGGCTGGATCCAGGGGCCAGATCCAACAAGGTGAGGTTTAACAAGTCCAAGTGCCAGGTCCTGCACTTTGGCCACACAACCCCTGCAGCGCTACAGGCTGGGGACAGAGTGGCTGGACAGCAGGCAGGCAGAAAGGGACCTGCAGGGACTGATGGACAGCAGGCTGGACATGAGCCAGCAGTGTGCCCAGGTGGCCAAGAAGGCCAATGGCTCCTGGCCTGGATCAGGAATGGTGTGGCCAGCAGGAGCAGGGCAGTGGTTCTTCCCCTGTGCTGGGCACTGGTTGGGCAGCACCTCGAGTGCTGTGCCCAGTTCTGGGCCCCCCAATTTAGGAAGGACCTGGAGGGGCTGGATCATGTCCAGAGAAGGGCAACAAGGCTGGTGAGGGGTCTGGAGCACAAGTCCTGTGAGGAGCGACTGAGGGAGCTGGGGTTGTTTATCCTGGAGAAGAGGAGTCTCAGGGGACACAAGGCAGTGTCAGGGCACAGGTTGGACTTGATGATCTCCACAGTCTTTTCCAGCCTTGCTGATTCTGGGATTCTGTGAAACCACCCTTGGAGCAGTTGCAGGAGGAGCCCTGGGCCTCCTCTTCAGAAGCTCCAGCAGCCCAGGTCCCTCAGCTTCTCCTCACAGCCCCAAAGCCCATCCTGTCAGTCCTGCAGAGCCTCTGCAGCCCCTCCTCACTGCCCAGAACAGGCAGCCCCACAGCCAGACACAGCAGCCCAGATGTGCCCCCCTGGCCTGGGCTGCCTCTGGCAAGGGAGCAGCACGAGGCACTGCAGGAGCCTGCAGACAATTCCTGCAGCACTTGTGGGATGATCCTGCTCCCCAAGGGCCGTTCCCATGGTGCCAAGTCAGGAACTGGAATGGGGAGTGGGGCCAGAAAGGAAAGGGCAAACAGGGATGGGCTGTTTGCAGGGGAGGGAACGGGGGTGGGCAATGGGAAGAAATTTATATCAGGAAGAGTAAAGAAAGCAAAGGTGAAGCCAAGGAAATGCTCAGGGCAGTCTGGGGGTGGCTGCCAGGCGGCCCTGGCTCTGAGCAACAGCATCTGCAGTGGGACAGGAAACTCCCAGCTGATGGGAACAAACTTTCTGGCTGACTGCAGAGGCCAGGACAAAGCTGAGTGGTTTCCCTGGCGTCCCCCAGCCCTTCCTGGCCCCAGGGGCTGCTGGCATTTGTGCTCCCTCAGGTTCATGTCCCCACAGCAGCAGCATGGGGGTGCTCCCGCCTGCTGTGTGCAATGCAAACAGGGGCTCCTGAGCCAGCGCTGCCGTGGCTGTGCCTGCAAGGATGTGGCACCTGTGTGAGCTGGGGGAGAGGCCAGGGCTGCAGAGGGGGGATGTTGTTGGCAGCTCCATGAGGACGCTCTGGGACGCTGCCCTGGGCTGTCCAGCGCACTGGGGATGGATCAGCCCCTGCTCTGCTGCTCCTTCCCGTCTCCCCCAGGGCCCTTGCAGAGCACCAGCCATGCTGTTTGCCCCCAGCCTGCCCACGGCCAGCCTGGGGCTGCTCACGGGGGTTTTCTGAGCTGAGCCTTGGCGTGGCCGTGTCCTTGAGAGAGCCTGGGCAAGGAGCCTGGAGCCCCCAGGCCCTGGCCTGAGGCGTCAGCGCTGCCCCAGCAGTGCCCATGGGCTGTCCCTGCTGCAGCCCCGGCACTGCCACCCCCAGGACTGTGCCCGGCCCCGAGAGCACTCAGGCCCTGCAGCAACACCAGGGCCACCAGGGCAGCGGGGCAGGGCCACGGGAGCAGCACTGGCAGCACCAAGTGCTGCTGCTGCTGGGCACAGCTGCTGTGCCAGCACTGATCTGCCCCAGCTCTGCACACAGACATTGCTGCTGCAGCTCCAGAGAAGACAACAAAAGGGCATCTCTGCAGAAAACTCTGCTGGGAGATCCTTGAGTTCCTTTAAAGCCACCAAGAGCGCAGACCCTCATTGACACAGCCACAGGGAAGGTGGAGAGAAATAAAATGAGAAATGGCACAAATAATGTCATTTCCTTGTGGACATATTAAGAAAGGAAAACAAAGAAGAAGTATTTTCAAAATGAAACCAACAAGAAGTATCAAGGATGACTTCTATTTCAAGTGATTTGGAGAAATTGACCAGCAGTTTAATGTTTCTGCAATTGCCTAGTGATCAGTGTCCACACTGCAGCCTTGAGCTCCTGGTTCCTCAGGCTGTAGATGAGGGGGTTCAGGGCTGGAGGCACCACCGAGTACAGAACTGACAGGGCCAGATCCAGGGATGGGGAGGACATGGAGGGGGGCTTGAGATTGGCAAATGCTGCAGTGCTGAGGAACAGAGAGACCACGGCCAGGTGAGGGAGGCAGGTGGAAAAGGCTTTGTGCCGTCCCTGCTCAGAGGGGATCCTCAGCACGGCCCTGAAGATCTGCACATAGGAGAAAACCATGAACACAAAACAGCCGAAAAACAAACAGGCACTAACTGCAATGAGCCCAAGTTCCCTGAGGTAGGATTTGGAGCAGGCGAGCCTGAGGATCTGGGGGATTTCACAGAAGAACTGGCCCAGGGCATTGCCATGGCACAGGGGCAGGGAAAATGTATTGGCCGTGTGCAGCAGAGCAGTGAGAAAGCCACTGGCCCAGGCAGCTGCTGCCATGTGGGCACAAGCTCTGCTGCCCAGAAGGGTCCCGTAGTGCAGGGGTTTGAAGATGGACACGTAGCGGTCATAGCACATGATGGTCAGGAGGAAATACTCTGCTGAGATGAAGAACAGAAAAAAAAAGAGCTGAGCAGCACATCCTGAGTAGGAGATGGTGGTGGTGTCCCAGAGGGAATTGTGCATGGCTTTGGGGACAGTGGTGCAGATGGAGCCCAGGTCGCTGAGGGCCAGGTTGAGCAGGAAGAAGAACATGGGCGTGTGCAGGTGGTGGCCGCAGGCTACGGCGCTGATGATGAGGCCGTTGCCCAGGAGGGCAGCCAGGGAGATGCCCAGGAAGAGGCAGAAGTGCAGGAGCTGCAGCTGCCGCGTGTCTGCCAGTGCCAGCAGGAGGAAGTGGCTGATGGAGCTGCTGTTGGACATTGGCTGTGGCTGCACATGGGGACCTGTTCATGGAGAAAGGACAGTGACAGTCAGGAGAGGCTGCTTGGAGCCAAACCTGGGCCATTCCCTGTAGCCTTTTCCGCTGGGAGTCACCCACCTTTGTTTCTGCCCTGGGAAAACCTTCACCCAGGTCCCTGCCTGAGCCTGAGATAAGCTACCCAGCCTGAGCTCCAGTTGTGCTTGCTGAGTGTGCCAGGAGCAGCCTGGGGGCTCTAGAGGAGCCATCCCTGCCCCCGTCCCTGGGTTTGTGGCCATGTGGCAGAGGGACAAGGCTGGATATTTAAGATTTGTCAGGGGAATCACTCCTAATGCAGAAAGGGTTGGTAGCATCTGCACTCACACTTCTAAAGGAATTTCACTCTATTTCTTAAGGAAATAGATGGCATGAGTTTGTTTTAGACATTGTTTTCCCACCCACACATCATTCCTGGCTCTCTGAGGTCAGAAATCCCCAGCATTCCTGCTGCGCTCAGAGTTTGCCACTGAGGAATGTGAGAGGCAAAGGATTCCCTGTGGATGAGGGCAGGTGAGGGGCTGGATGGGCTTGTTCCCAGCTGCCCTGGCTTTGCACCTTTGGCTGCAATCAGAGCACAGTCACACTCCCGGGTCACCCTGGGATAAACCAGACCCTGCCCAGAGCAGAGGGATCCCTGAATGTCTCACCCTCTCCAAAGGTCTCTGGGCAAGCTCTCAGCACCCCCTTGTGCCAAGGACACTCACGGCTCCCTTGGCCAACCCAGCAGCATTTCCTCAGCTGTGGCAGCTCTGCACTTCCCCGTGGGACATTCAGGGAACTCCCAGAGGCTCTGGCACAGATCTGCACCCAGGAGGGCAGCTCAGAGCTGGGAAGGGCACAGCAAGGAGATCCCCGGCTGTGCCCATGATGGGATCTCAGGGAGGGGCTCAGCTCATTCCCCTTTCCCATGGACTGCTTTGCCCCCAGCCCCACAGGTCCCAGGGAAGCTTGGACACCCCATTCCCATGGACAGCCCTGCCTGGCAGGAATGCCAAGGGCAGTGCCTGACTCAGCTGCTGCAAATGCCAGAGCCTCCCTGAGAGCACCAGAAAACACTGACAATATCAGGGGAGTGCAGAAACAGGAGAAGATGTTGTGGTGCTGTGCCTGAGAGGGCAGGGCAGAGACAGCCGGGCACTCAGGACAGTGTTCCCGTGTCCAGCTGTGCCTGGCACCTCCCACACTCCAACAGTGCCCTCCTGCCCCAGCACTGCTCTGTTCAGCCCCCTCTGCTTCCCTGCGCATCTCCCTGGGCCTGGACATTCCCTCCTGAGAGGTGCCTTGTCCCTGCCAGCGCTCACAGAGCCCATCCCACCCTGTGTGCCCTCGGCCCGGCCCTACAGAAACCTGCCTGTGTGCAGGGCCCTGGCTGGGGCAGGGTCTGTGTGCAGCTGGGCGAGGGCAGCTCAGGAGAGCCCTGCTGGGCCCTGCAAAGGTGATGCTGCTGCTGTCCAGGGCTGAGGAGTGGCTGGAGGCCCTTTGGGAGGCTGCCAGCAGAGAGACTGACCACCCAAAGTCACAGATCTGGAGTCTCTGTAAATGTTCACACATTCCTCTGATGATCCTGTGTGTCCCTTTCAACTCAGAATGTTCTGTCATTCTGGGATTACAATTCCTGTTCTGCTTCTTTCATCCCCCTGTTGTTTATAGTCAAAAGAGAAAAAAAAAATCCTTGTAATAGTGTTAGACCAGTAAAGTAAAAACCAGACCTTTATTGGAAGTTTCCAGGTGTCCCAGTGGGGATGGGGCACACCTGGCCCCTGATTTCAACAATTTATTAAGGTTAATTAATTAGGATATTTAACAGGAACATCCAATAGGAGATTCAGTTGACCCAGTTACACACCCCTGGCTCAACCCATTGGAGTAGGTCCAAGGGCTTCTTTGCCTTCACTTTTTGTTGTGACTGCTCACATTCTGGTCAAAAACCAAAATGTTCTTCTTGGAGGTCCTCTTCCTGATAATAAGACTATACAGTGTTTCAGGAATGTATTTAGACATTCAGCTTATTGTTCTAAAATCTAAGAGAAAGGTTAGGAAATGTACTAGAGTTAATTAAGGATTATAATTATATTAAGTTTATAATAGTAGTTAAATAGAGTTAATTAAGAGTTAGGTAAGGGTGTGGTAGCACATTTCTCCCACTCTCAGGATTTTTCATAGAGGTGCACAGAGAGAAAGAGAAAACAATTTCTATTTCTACTCCTTGTTTTTCCTATGTAGAATGGGTTTAGAGAATTGTTTACCTGGGGTGATTGCTTGATTAGATTCTAGTGAGGATTGCTTGAGCCTGATGGCCAATCCAATCCACCTGTGTCTAGACTCTCAAGAACAGGATCACAGGTTATTACTAGTGAGATATAGCAGTTAAAGAAAGTAAGTACGTAGTTTTAATATCTTCTTTTATATAGTATATTAATGTATTATAGCATAGTTATAATAAAGAAATCATTCAGCCTTCTAAACTGATGTTAGACATCATCATTTCTTCCCATTAAGTTTACCTACATTTACAATATAAGGGTTATATTTTTATAAGTATATAATAGTAATTTACAGAGATACGACTATATGAAAAATGTATAAAAGCAAAAATCATTTTCTCATCACTCCAGCTTTCCCACCCAAGCAGGAAATTGAAAACACTCTCAGGAAAGCTCCTGACCTTTACAGCAATCCCAGGTTTACCTTCTTTGGGAAGTGTCCTCTGGAGCTGTGCCCAGGCTGGTCTGGAGCAGGGAGCAGCCCTGCCCCACCCAGCACCTCTCAGCAGCAGCACCTGCCCTGCTCAGGGTGGCTCCTTCCCCCCACAGCTTCTCTCCAGTGCTGGGAGCAGCTCCCCGGGCCGGCTAAGAGCTGTCCCTGGCAGGCAGCAGAGTCCCTGGCCCAGCACAGCGCCCTGGGCTGCAGAACCCTGCTCTGCAGGACAGCCCTGGGCACCCCCGGCCGCTCTGCACAAGAGATGATCAGAGAATGTACTCACAGGGTCTGTGGGCATTGGGATGTTCCAGCTGTAGGAGATCACTCCAGGAGCTGCAGCTGCATTGTCCTGCAGACAGAGGTTCCTGTGCCAAGGGCTGCCAGTGATTCTGCCCCAGGCACTTCTCAGCACCTTCCCAGCCCTGACTGATGGAAGCTCTCTGTGCTTCTGTTCTGTGCCCGGGCTGGCTGCAGGCAGTGCCCCAGCCCTGCTGGGCTGGGAGAAGAGCTGCTCATCCAGAGAAATGTGCTTTTGAAGCTCTCCTTGGCTGCCAGGATCACCCTCTGTGCCAGGAGCCCGGCCCAGCTCAGCAGCACAGACACAGCACAAGGACTTTAATGACCCTCTGGGGCTTTGTGCTCAGGCCCTGAACATCAGGCCCTGAGAGGGAGCCAGAAACCTCTCCAGAACTCCAAGTCAGAATCCAACTCCAAAGTTTCTTTGACTTTTAATGGGTCCCACTGAGGGACACGACTGAGAAAGTGTCCCCAGGCCCCAGGCAGAGCAGAGAACTGGAGGCACTGATGACAGGTGGGGACAAAGAGAAGCCAAGTCCTGGTGCCCTGGGGCACAGCAGGGTCTGTGCCACCAAGGGCTGTCAGGAGACACCTTGTCCTGAGGCACTGGGGCCTCCTGGCACAGCCCCAGCCAGGCTGGGCACTGTCAGCCCCTTGTCCTGCCCTCAGCATCCCCCCTTGCCCACATCCCAGTGGCCTCAAGGATCTGCTGGAAGGAGTCCCTGGGGAGCCTTGCTCAGGAATGGCCCTGGGGGCTCCTTCATGCTCCCAGGGACTGCAGGTTTTTCAAAGCACTTTGGCTTTGGCTTTTGCCTTGGAGTCTCTGAGAGCTCTGTGCAGTCATGGCCTCCAATTATCTGCTGTAATTAGTCCCTGGAGAGGCTTTGTCAGGAACAACACTCAGTGGGGCTCATAATGCTGCAAGGTACTTCAGTTCTTTTAAGGTACTTGGTGTTTCCCTTTTGATCCAGACTCTGTGAGAGGTTTGTGCAATCATGGCCCCAATTATCTGCTTTAACGAGTCCCTTGAGAGCTTTGTGCTGACACTCAGTGGGGCTCATTAATGCTTTGAGATACTCAAGGAGTTTAAGGTGCTTTGGGTTTTCCTTTCCACACTGAGAGGTTTTTGTGCAATTTGAGTTTCTGAGAAGTTTTTGTGCCATCCTGGCCTCCAATTCTCTCCTCCAAGGAGTCCATGAGGAGCCTGTGTTGGGGATGGACCTCAGTGGGACCCATTAATGCTTTGAGACACTTTGGGGTTTTCTTCTGACTTTGACGCCTGGAAAGATTTGTGCAATCTCCTCTCAGGCCATGAGGTTCCAGGGCTCAGCTCCAAATGTTCCACGGGGCTCATGAGGATCAAACAAATCCTGAAAAAACATGACTCTGCCTTGATTTCTTTCTTGTCTGAGGCAGTTCATCAGGAAGTTTCTGTATTGGTTTTGGTTCGCCAATTTGAGATTGTCTAATTACCGGGGCACTCACTAGAATATACTTAGTCATTTCCTGCTCTGAGATAAGATTAGGAGAAAGGCAAAGTGGGCTCAAAACTTTAATAGGGTATAAAGAAAAGTTTATTAATAGTCACTAAAATAAAGAGTAATAAGAATCAGAACAAAACTTTCAGAACACTTCCTCTCTCCATACAACCTGACAATTTTGTAAAGAGACAAAACCTAAAATTTCAGTCAATTTACCACCATCTAGAATAGTCTTTCTTCAGCTCACTTAGGGAGAGAAGTTCCTCTTGTAAATGTTATGGAGACTTCTCCACAAGACAATAGTTATCTCATGGCTTTTCATTTCCATGAATAGCAGCTGCCTAGGAAAAATCTATATTTGTGAAGTCCCTCCCATTTTTTCACAGCTTTTCCCACAGCTGTGTTTATGGGCCATGCCAACTTATGGGGTATTAGTTTACAGATGAGCTGTTTAAGAGCAAAGGTTCTCTTCATCTATTTCTGAAATCATCTTCATCTTTGGAAACAGAGGTCGTCTTCTTCTCTCTCTGGGGGCATAGGTTCTCATCACTCTGCTCTCTTTCATTGTTCAAGCTTCTCATGGGATCACAGCTACTTCAACATTTCCTTACATTAGCATGGAGGCCTTTGCTGAACAAATCATCTGCCAATTTTTTTCAATGTGTTGTAGAGAAAAAGAGAGTCTGATGTATCAATTGCATCCTTCTCCATAGCGTTACCAGAGGATTTCAGCCCCAAGATCTAGGCATCCCTCCCATCTGGGACTCAACTTCCTCTTCACTGATCTCAGTGTCTTCATGTTGCTCCTGTGTGTGCCTGCACTTTGTCCTTTTCTCTCACTCGAGGGAGGATGGAAGCACTGGAAGAGTCAATATCTCAGCCGGGGCCTGCAGATGGTTCCGTGACCCCGGCCGGGCTCGGTACTTGCGGCCGGAGCTGTTTTACCATGGAGGTTCCTGCAGCGGCTGCGCTGGGGCTGTGTCAGGCTGGGCCGCGCTGGGGCAGGGCCAGGATCTCAGCAGCCAGGCCAGAGCACAGCAGCAGCAGCACGGCCGGGGCCCATGGCTTCTCCTCCCCCTGCCCGCTGGTTGCGGGTGAACCCCAAGTGCGGCAGAACCTTGGCCGAGCCGGCCCGGCCTGGGGCTGCTCCTGGGGCCCGGCGGATCCTGGCTGGGCCCGGGCTGGCGGCGGGGCAGGGCTCGGTAGCGGCCAGATGTCAGCAACCGCAGCCACGGCCCGGCCCAGCCTCGGCCCCGCGGCCTCCCCTGCCCTGCCCGGCAGCCGATGGGGCCTGGCGGCTCCCTGGGAAGGGGCCCGGCCCCACGGCAGGAGCCGCCCGGCCTGGCCTGGCTGAGACGGGGGCTGGGCCGGCCTGGTCACCTCTTTGCTGGCCAGAAGGGAAACAGACCCAGCCAGGCTTCTCCATCTTTAACTTGTGTCTTCACAGAGGCGTGTGCAGTTTCCTTAGTGGTTTAACAGATTGTCAGCTCTCAAAGCTAATTACTGATTGTTTTTTTGTCAGACACAGAGGAAACTGCTAGCAGCTTCTCTCAGGACATCACTTCCGTGATGCAAAACCACCACAACAGCACAGAGCACAGAGCTCCTTTGTCCGTATGTAGTGGTCATGTGCCCGAGGCCTCAAAACCCCACCTTGGGAGATCTCTGGGTGCTCTCCAAGGTGTTTTCAAATGAAAACATTCAGCTCATCATCTAAGAAAAACACCAGAGGACAGGGCCAGCCTGACCTGTCTGTCCTGGCTACTTTTGTCTGGGAGCGATCCTTGGATATACGGAATTTGGGAGGCCTACTTCTAATTTTTGCCATGGACCCTGGACATGAAGGCCAAGTTCTTTTCCACAGGAGGGAAGGAGCAGAGCCCCACTGTTTCCTCAGCTGGATGACAGGTTGCTGCCAGAGGTCAGCTAGAGCTGACAGTTTTTTTTCTGGGAGATACCCTTGCATAGAGGAAATTTTTTTGGGAGGATACCAATTTTGGCAATGGGCATCTGAAATGAGGGATTGTTCTTTTCCATAGCAAGGAAAGCATGGAGCCCCAGTGCTCCAGGAGCTGATGAGAGGCAGCCCTTGGAATTCCAGCATCAGCCAGACCTGTCAGGTGGCCCCTGGGAGGCCAAGCCAGCCAGACCTGTTCCATGTTCCCTCGGTTCCATGGGGCCCCACAGTGTCCCAATGGTCCCTTGCTTCCATGAGGCCCTGAGGTGTCACAATGCCCCCTTGGTGACACGAGGCCCTGAAGGGTCAGAATGGCCTCCATGGTTCCATCAGGCCCCACAGAGTCATAATGGTCTCTGGGTCCATGAAGCCCCGCTGTGTCACCATGGCCCCTTGGTTCCATGGGCTCCAGTGGTGCCACAATGATCCCCTTGGTTCCATGAGGTCCCCACGGTGTCACAGTGCTCTCCATGGGAAGGAAAGAACCGAGCCCTAGTGTGGCAGGGGCAGCCACCAGAGGCCAAGGCCAGCCAGACTTGACGGTGCTGGCAGATTTTGTCTGGGAGCAACCCTTGGATATACAGAATTTTAGAGGTGGAATCCCAATTTCAGACATGGACACCTGGGGGAGGAGGACAAATCTTTTCCATAGGAAGGAAAGCATGGAACACTGGTGTTTCAAGGGCAGATGGGCACCAGAGGCCTAAGCCAGCCAGACCTCTCTGTCCTGGTAGCTTTTTTCTGAAAGCAACCCTTGGATATAGGGAATTTGGGAGCTGGAACCCCAATTTTGGCCATTTCTGCATAGATAAGAAGGATGGTTCTTTTCCATAGGAAGAAAAGCACAGAGCCCAAGTGTTTCAAAGGCAGAAGAGGAGAGACATGGCTCCTGGGCGGCCAAGCCAGCAAGACCTGCTTGTCCTCACAGATTTTTTCATGGAATGAATGCTTGGATATACAGAATTATACAGAATTTGGGAGGAGGAATCTCAATTTGGACCATGAACACCTTGAGAAGAAGGGCGGTTCTTTTTCATTGGAAGGAAAGCTTCGAGCCCCAGGGTTTTGGGTGAGAGGCATCTGCAGGAGGCCAAGGGCAGCCACACCATTCTGTCCTGGGAGCTTTCACTGGGGAGCAATCCTTGGATGTACAGAGTTTTGGAAGTGGAATCCCAATTTTGGCCATGGCCCATGGAGGAGAAGGACAGTTCTCTCCCATAGGAAGGAAAGCCCAGGGCCCCAGTGCTTCAGGGCAGGTGAGAAGCAGCCCTCGACATGCCAACGTCAGCTGGACCTCTCAGGTGGTCCCCAGGAGGCCCAGCCAGACAGACCTGGTCCATGTTCCCTTGGTTTCGTGTGACCCCACAGTGTCACAATGGTCTGCTTGGTTCCATGAGGCCCTGGAGTGTCACAATGTTCCCCTTGCTTCTGCAGAGTCACAATGGCCCTGTGCTTCCATGGGGCCTTGCAATGTCACAATGGCTTCGTGGTTCCACAAAGCCCTGATGTGTCACAACGGCTCCTGGGCTCCATGCGCCCTTGCTGTGTCACAACGGCTCCGCTGTGACACTGCGGGCTCCACAAGGTCACCATGGACCCTTGGTTCCTTGGGGCCCCCGTGTTCACAATGGTCTCCTTGATTCCATGGGGCAGCACAGTGTCACAACTGACCCATGGCTCCATGAGGTTCTGTAGTGTCACCAAGGTCGCTGTCAGAGGCTGGATGAGATCGATGTCCCGAGATGCCTTGGGATGCTCGGAATGCCCGTGTGGGGCCAGGAGCGGGTCAGGCCTTGGTTTGTGGTGGGACAGAGCCCCGCCCCCAGCCCTGGCCTGGCACAGCTGTCAATCACATGGAAGGGGCAGCATTAACCAGCTCTGATTGGCTGAGCTGTCAATCAATCACACAGCAGGGGCAGTGCTACCCCAGCTCTGATTGGCCAAGCTGTCAATCAATCACACAGCAGGCAGGGCTACCTCAGCTCTGATTGGCCCAGCTGTCAATCAATCACATATCAGAAGCAGTGCCTACCCTGACTCTGATTGGGCAAGCAACTGGCAGTCCCACCCCAGGGGCGGGCCCATGAAGGCCCAGGGGGTTAAAAGCCGGAGCACGAGGCCAGCCCATGGTCTGGATCCTGCCTTCTCCTGGGGTTCCTCTGTTAGTGACACTGGAACCCGAGCAGGTGGTGCCTCAGTGTGTGTCTTTCTACAGATCTTCTTTCTGTTTTTCTCTATTTCTTCTTCTTCTAATCCTGCTTACCTGGAACATTTTTGGGTAACTTAACATCTTAAGGGTTAAAGGTTTTTAGGTAAAGTGGGCTAAGTTAACAAAGTAATGCTATGGTAAGAGTTTTATGCTGAAGTGGATGTTGTATGAAACTCTTTGCTCAAGTTCCTTGATTGTCTATATTTTGTCAGTAAAATTTTGTGTTGTTTTGATCTCTTAGCTCCGTTGGTTAGAGCATGGTGCTGGTATCACCGAGGTTGTGGGTTCAATCCCTGTGTGGGCCATTCACTAAAGAGCTCGGTCCTTTCCTACCAAGAAAACTCTTTCATCTGGCCATGGTGAGAATATCTGGTTGGTGTTTCTCCTGTGCACCAAACTCAAGTAAAGAAACCTTTGGTGACCCCCAGCATTTCAGTGTTCTGGGGTGTTACAGCCCTGCAGGCTCACAATGGCCTCTTGTTTCCATGAGGCCCCACAGTGTCACACCGGCCCCTTGGTTCCATGAGGATCTGGAGTGTCACACAGGTTTGTGACATTTGTCCTTGCTGCCCCTCACATCCCCCTGCCCCACAAACAGCCCCGAGCCAGCCGTGAGGGACAGGCCCTGCTGTGCCAGGCTGGGCTCAGGGCTTGGCCTTTCTGCTTCCTGCAGCCAAGCCAGGCCTTGCTCAGCATCGCAGTTCCCTGCTCAGAGCCTTGGGCTCCCTGCAACCCTGGCCTCAAGGATCTGCTCTCTGCACTCCCTGGGGAACCTCTGGCACTCCCTGCCCTCGCTGGGGCCCAGGGATGTTCCAAGGGACTTGGAGTTTTCCTTCTGACTCCTTGAGCAGCTTCTTCATCCTTCTTCCAGTGCCTGAGGGTCCTGGACCCATCCCCAAATCCACCGTGGGGCTGATGAAAATACAGAAAGCCCTCAGGAGCTCTTTGTCTTCCTTCCATGGTCTTCAAGGCTCCAGGGCTTGTGCAGTGACTGGAGTCGGTTTGGAGTTCTGTTCAGGAGTGTGAAATACAAAGTTGTGTTTTGTGTCAGGTAAATAAAGGCAGCCTGTGCAGTTGTGGTTATGAAATGTATGGAACACGGCCATGGGACAGTTTTAAAGATGAGTTCTAATACACAACCCAGGAAAGCATGGAAGAAGGCTTTTGAACCAATCTTTTATTTGCAAATAACAATTACAAGTCTTAAACTGCTTTGTAATAAGAGGATTTGAATTCTAACTTTAGAATGCTGCTTTTGATAAGAACGTTTTACTTGTAATTATGTGTTAAGCTGTTTTGCAATAAGAACCTTTGAATTACAACTTTGGAATGTTGCTTAGTATTAAGGATTTTAAACTGTAGCTTTGGAATATATAAAGGATTTAAACAGAAAGGGAAGTGACCCTATCCCAAGCTCCTGGAAAAGGAAGATGGACATCAAGGTTGCTGATTAATGATTTCGAAAGGGGAAGCTGGACATCACTACCATAGATTAATGATCCTGGAAAATAGAAGCTGGACCCCACCTCAGGAAGATGGACCCCACCATGTGGGACACACATCCTGGGATATTGAAACCTGGAATAGATCACAACAGAGTATAGAAATTGGAAAGGAACCAGACATCACCATCACAGATTTACGATCCTAAAGTACAGAATTGTGACGTCAAAAGGTAGAAATAGAAACTGCTGAAAGCTCACGTCAAAATGGGAAATAGAAGCTGCTGGGGAAAGCTGATGAATATGCATGAATATGATCAATAAACACCAGCAAGCCCAACAACCGGTGCGCAGTTGGAGGGGAAAACCCCCACCACTGCACCCAGCGCTGTCTCTGCTCATGCGTTTCCATATTAATTAATAAATTTAATTGCTGCTTGATGTATTGGCTGAGTCAGGCTTCTCATTTCTAACAGAATGGAGAAGAATGAGCCCCTTTTGGGCTGACCCTGTTTGGACAACCTGCTCCTCACCTCCAGCGTCACCATGTCTGACACCGCCCACCTGGGACTGACACGCCAAAATACCCAAGAATGCTCGTGTGATTTATTCTCTTATTTCTATTCTGTAACACATTATTTTATGTTAACAACTGTGAAAAACACCAATCACTTAGTTTTTAAAATTTAAAAAGTTTAATAATAATGAAATGGTTATAAAAATAGTAATACAATTAGAGCAATAAAAATTTAGAGTTAGGGCAATTACAGGACAATAAAAAGCAAAGACTTACGGACGTCCGGATGCTCTCGGGCACTTAAGCCCGATAAGCATGTTTTGTGAACAAAGGAATAACCTTAAAATCCATACACTGTTGCATATTCATACATACTTCATGGTTATGCATACATTCTATTTAAAACAAGCAACTCTGGTATTTTTCAACTGCTTCCTTTAATCCCCACGGCATCTTTGAGTCTGAGCAATGCCTGAAGAAATCAGCTTCTTCTGATGAGAAAACCATAAATTCCTCATTCCTCTTCTCTGGCAGATTTAGGTGTTCTGGGACTGTTAGCTTGAAGCGAGTGTCTCATTCCTTTAAAAAAACCCCACATACAGAGTTTCTGTTTTAACTACTAAAGCTTCATTTTAACTACAAAACTACATTTACTATACTATTAAAATGTTAATACAGCACAACTAATCAATATAACACAATACATATAGTAACTATCTGCATAGAGCCATATAATATCAATTTTTCACATATTTAATTATTTCTAGATGTAATACATTTATTTCTAATAATAGCATTGGTTTTTCTTACCTAGTTTTAATATTTACATTAAAAATCTATACATTTTTAGTAGCCAAGAAAACTAATGTTCTTTGTATCTAAGTAACACAATTCCCTTCATTAATGAGTTAAGATGTATTGGCTATTTATTTCTTCCTGATTATGGCAATTAGCAATATTTCCAGCCATTTTGTCATCTTTTTTATCATCTTTTTCTCCTACAGGGTTAAGGAGGAGCCACTTTGGGATCCTTGGAGACATTTCTGGGGCACATTTGGGGCAGTTCTGTGCCTGGGGAGGGAATTCAGAGAGAACTTGAGGGTCTGGAGGACACTTGGGGGAGCCGGGTGGCACTTGGAGGGGCACTTAGGGGTTCTGAGGGACAGCTCGGGGTCCGGGGGAGCACTTGGGGGTCCAGGGGGGCCCTTGGAGGTCAGGGAGGGGAATTTGGGGCCCCGCGGGGCCCGGGCGGGCACTTGGGGGGCTCCAGCGGGGCTCTCCGGGGCGCGGGGGGGTGATGGGAGTTGTAGGCGCGGGTAGAATACGGTTGAACGGGGCCGCGGAGCATCACGGGAGTTCTAGGCGCAGCTGCGATGGGGCGCGGGGCATGACGGGAGATGAAGTCACGGCTGCAGTAGTGCGGGACGTGCGCCGCGGAGCATGATGGGAGCTGTAGTCCCGGCAGTGGCTCGGACGCGGCGTTTGGGGGTCCGGGAAGGCCTTTGGGGGACACTTTTGCGTCCGAGCCGCGACTTGAGGCCCTCGGGGCGAACGTAAACGGTTCGGGAGAACTTGGGGGGAGCTCGGGGAGCTCTACCCGGGCTCCTTAGGGCGCGGGGTACGGCAGGCGGTTTAGGCGCGAGACTGTGTTCTGAGGGGCTCTGGGGCCGCGGGGGATGAGAGGAGATGAATTCCCAGCAGTGGCTGTGCCGGGCATCCGTGGGGTCGGGAGCGCTCCGGGGATCCGGGGGCGCCTTTGGGGGGTCCCGAATGGGCGCTGAGGGGCACCTGGGGATCCTGGAGGGTCTGGGGGACACTTACGGGACAGATGATCTAGGCGGCACCATCGGACACTGCAAAGCTCCCGGATCCCAGCTGGAAGCAGATGAAATCCCAGCCCTCATAGCCATACCGGTGGGATCCATGGACACTCCGTTGGACAGGAGGTCACAGCTGGAAACCACCTGCACCCTGTGCAGACCTGGGAACGAGGAGAGAACAGACCAATGGAGTCGTGTCCCAGCCACAGGGAACCCCTTGAAGCTCCCTGGATTCCCATCCCAGCCCCAGAGATCCCATCCCAGCCCCAGAGATCCCATCCCAGCCCCTCAGAGTCCTCCATTCCCACAGATCCCAGCCCAGCCCCTGGCTCCCCCCACTCCCCCCGCTCTGGTTGTACCAGCCCCGTCTCCAGGTCACTGTCGGCCACGGGCCGGTTCCTGTCTTTGAGCTGGATCTGGCTATCCCAATGTCCCACCTCTGTCTATCCCAATGTCCCAGCTCTGGCTATCCCCATATCCCAGCTCTGGCTATCCCCATATCCCAGCTCTGGCTATCCCAATATCCCAGCTCTGCCTATCCCAATATGCCAGCTCTGGCTGTCCCAATATCCTGGCTCTGGATATCCCAGTGTCCCAGCTCTGCCTATCCCAATATCCCTGCTCTGGCTGTCCCAATGTCCCGGCTCTGGCTATCCCATTGTCCCAGCTCTGGCTATCCCCATATCCCAGCTCTGGCTGTCCCAATGTCCCAGCTCTGGCTATACCAATATCCCAGCTCTGCCTATCCCAATGTCCCAGCTCTGGCTATCCCAATATCCCAGCTCTGGCTGTCCCAGTATCCCAGCTCTGGCTATCCCAACGTCCCAGCTCTGCCTATCCCAATATCCCTGCTCTGGCTGTCCCAATGTCCCGGCTCTGGCTATCCCATTGTCCCAGCTCTGGCTATCCCAATATCCCAGCTCTGCCTATCCCAATGTTCCAGCTCTGCCTATCCCAGTGTCCCGGCTCTGGCAGTCCCAATATCCCGGCTCTGGCTGTCCCAATATCCCTGCTCTGGCTATCCCAATGTCCCTGCTCTGGCTATCCCAATATCCAGGTTCTGGCTATCTCAATATCCCAGCTCTGGCTATCTCAATATCCCGGCTCTGGCTATCTCAATATCCTGGCTCTGGCTATCCCCATATCCCAGCTCTGGCTGTCCCAATATCCCGGCTCTGGCTATCTCAATATCCTGGCTCTGGCTATCCCAATATCCCTGCTCTGGCTATCCCAATGTCCTGGCTGGCAGAGCTGGGAAGGAGTTTCAGAGGCTCAGAGTCAAGGAAAGGGGGTGCAGGGACTGGGAGAGCTGGGATGGCGTGTCCAGGGAATCCTGTGCCCAGGAAAGGCGGTGCCAGGGCTCCTGAGTGTGAGGAAAGGAGGGGCTGGGGGCTGGGAAAGGCAGGAATGGGGGCTCAGGGGTCCCAGGTCAGGGAAAAGAGTGGGGCTGGGGGCTGGGAGAGGTGGGGGGCCGGGAGCAGGTTGGGTTTGTGCCAGGTAAGGGGGTGCAGGGGGGTCTGAGTGCCGGGCAAAGGGGTAAAAGGGTGTGTCAGTTCTCAGGAATGGGGGTGCAGGGGGGTCTCAGGGTCACAGAAATGGGGGGCAGGGACGTGGAGAGGTAGAAGGGAGTTCCAGGGGGTCCTTGAGCCCAGGAAAGGGAAGTCCAGGGTTTCCCAAAAAGGGGGTACCAGGTACTCCTTAACCCCAATGCAGCATTAAGAAGCAGCATTCTTTATTCAGCCGGGTGCACGGGGGATAGCTCCTCCCAAAGCCAAATTATCATCTGGTAACATGAGGTCTCAGAGTGGGCTATGACATCACAGAGTGGGTTATGTGAGGTCATTGAGAAGCTATGGCATCATAGATTGCCTCTGTGACATCACAGAGCCAGCTGTGACATCATGGGACAGAGGTCTGAAATCACAGAGCAGATTATGACATCACAGAGTTGGCTGTGACATCAGAGAACAGCTGTGTGACATTAGAGAATGGGCTATGATATCTCAGAGCAGTCTGTGACATCAGAGAGGGGCTGTGTGACATCCCAGGAGGGCTGTGTGAGGTCACTGGGTTGGTCACTCCGCCCCAGCTCCCCCTCACAGTTTCTCCCAACAAGTCCAGTGCTGTTCATGCCCAGCAGGGTCCCTGTCCCCTGGTATTCCCCCGGTCCACCTGGAGCCACAGCCCCCACCAAAGGATGTTCCACAGGATCCACCCCAGAGCCTGACATGGGGAAAAGGGGCCAGGGCTGTGTGACCACGACATCAAGGACGTGGATTATCCAGGTCCCTGTGGCCTGGGTTGGGTTCCCTAGGGCAGGAAAGATGTCTGGCAGCTGGAGCAGGGTTAGGGAAGGGCCTCCAAGGTGGGGCTGGAGCCCTTGGGCTGTGAGCAGAGGCTGAGGGAGCAGGGAAGGCTGAGGGGCTCCTCATCCCAGCCTGGCAGTGCCAGCGAGGAGGGGATGGAGAACACAGAGCCAGGCTCATCACCGGGGGCCTGGTGGGAGACAGAAGCCAATGGGTGGAAGGGGCAAGAGGGGAGATCAGCCAGGCCAGGAGGAGATGAAATGAGTCAGGCTGGTTTCAGAATTACCTCAACAGCAAAAGCAGCCTGACCTCCCTTCTCCATCCACCACTGAAGCTTTGCAAATCAGGAAGTGTTCTGAGCATTTTTGCCCCCACTCCAGGACAAGCATTCTGATACAAGATCTTAATTTGTTTATTATTTATCACAGAACTACATTTGTCTAAAATTAATTTTAATATGGAAATCACTTGTGGATGGTGGACTCATCAGACACTGCTGGGACGTTGCACATTGCTCAGGGAAGAGTGTGATTGTTATTAAATTGTGTCCTGTTCAACCATTGTCTGTTGGCCATGAAGAGAAACTTTCTGTGCCACTGACTCTCACCAGTTTCCGACCCCCAAAGGACACAAACCTGATGAGTTGTGGTTCCCACTCCAGTGGTGGCGCTTGGACCTCCCTCCATCCCCAGAGCAGAGCTCCCTTGTCCCAGAAAGTCCCTGGCAATGCAGGGATGAAGGAAACAGGACAGGCTGTGGGGATCAGGGGCAGGGCACGGCCAGGGATTTGGGTGGTTGTGAGCCCAGGGCAGGACCCGGCCCTTGGCCTTGGTGAACCTCATCCAATTGTCCTGGGCCCATGGCTCCAGCCTGTCCAGATCCCTCTGCAGAGCTTCCTGCCCTCCAGCACAGCCACACTCCCACCCAGCTTGGGCTCACCTGGGAACTGACTGAGGGTGCCCTCGATGGCCTCGTCCAGATCAGCAATGAAGAGATTTCACTGACCTGGCCCCAGTCCTGAGCCCTGGGGACACCCCTGGGTGTGACTCCATTCCTCAGCTGCTCTGAGTGCCAGGGGTTGGATGAGGGAAATGGTGGCGAGGGGTTGGGGACAAAGTGTGATTGATTGTCAGCCATGAAGGGTCCTCATTTTCACATCTATTCAGACTGCATTAGGAGGTGCTGGGGGTTAATATCAATTGGACATTGCAGATATCAATCTATAAACAGGAAAAAAAATTCTCTCAGCACTGTTTCCAATATAGCATATTCACTTTGAATACACTACTGAAATCTGTCTAATTAACCAGAGAAGAATTGAGGACTTGAATTATTACCAAGGGCTTTTCTTGTCTTGGGTGTTTTGAACAAAATCTCATTTTTTGAAAATCTCATGTTTATGAGATTTTCTCATGGAATTCCTGAACGGAAGAGCTCAAGAAAGAAGAGGCCTCTGGAGAAGTAAAATTCATCAGCAACCTCCAAGTGGCTGAGGATCCATCCCCATCAGAGCAGCAATGACCAGCAATGGGCACAGCTTTGTGGCTGCCCCAGCTCTGGGATGGGCCCTGGGCCTGGAGCAGGAGCAGCTCTGGAGGGCCCCAAGGCCGGGCTCTTGTGCTGGCCTGGACAGATGGGATGGCAGCAGGGGCTGCAGAGCTCTCAGCACCTCAGCCCGAGGGGAGCAGGGCACCCAGGGAGCCTCCTTTGGCCTTGGCCAAGCCCCTTCCCCCATGGCTGGGGCTGAGTCCTGGCTGAGCTGCAGCTGCTGCTGTGCCCTGGCCAGGGGCTGAGGCCGTGGGGCCAGTGGCCAGAGCAGCCTGGGCTGAGCAGAGCTGTGGGGCCAGAGCCGGCTGGGCTGTGCTGGGGAGAGGCCCTTGGTGCTGCACAGAGCTCAGGGCAGCTGGCAGAGCTTGCAGGGAGCTGGGCTGGGCTCAGAGAGCCTGGCACAGAAACCATCAGTGTCCATCCCAGCCTGGCTGAGCGTGCAGGGCAGGACTCAGCCCAGGCCTTGTGGGGCAGGGCCAGCGCCTGTGCAAGGCATGGAAAACAGGCAAGAGCCCGAGAGAGGAGGCTGCTCTGTGCCCTTGGGGGCATGGACACAGCAGGAACACTCAGGAGCCCAAAGAGCCTCCATGGCTGTGCTGGAGACCAAGGCTGGAGCAGGGAAATGCAGGGCTGCTGCGCCATGGGGAGGGCATTGAATTCCAGCACACACCTCAGCTATCTGATGGTCCCGGCACCATGCTGGGCCCTGTTTCAGGCTGGAGCAGAGCAGATGTTGATGGCACAGGAGCCCTGCGGGGCTGGCAGGGACCTGCAGCTTGCAAGGTGCTCTGCTCTCCCTCAGCTCCTCTCTGAGAGATCCAGTCCCAGCTCGGCACCTCAGGGCACAAGTGGCACTGCCTGGTCATGGGCACACAGCTGGTGTCTGCCTGGAAACGGGGCAAAAGTTTTAATATCTTTTATTTTATTAATATACAGGCACATTTTATTATCTGGGTCACTTGAGTGTTTTTAAGAAATAGCAAAGTTTTCCTTCCAGGAACAGGAATTTCCTGGAAGTGTACTAATGGGAGAAGGAGAAGAAATACTGATCTTCCTGTCTACTTGAGTCACCAATATTCTGTTTATTATATCATCTCCCTCTTCCTTCAGGTGTTTCCCACTCTCCTGTTTAAATGGCCTTGTTTAAGGAAATCTCTTCACTCGACTAGCTGGATCTATGTACTTCCTATTGCTCCAAGTGTTTCTCCTCCAGATGCTTTCTGGTCATTCAAGGTAGACTCTCAACTGATGGGTTTCATGCTTTGAGCTTTAGGGAGTGGTCCAATCTTTCCGAAGTTCAAAAAAAAATCATATTAGTCAACATCTTTATTAGTGTTCATATCTATCGTAGAATTACCTTTTCTTGTGTCTTTGTCTAAAACTGTTCCTGTAGAGAAATCCCTTGGGGATGGGGGACATGTCAGATGCTGCTGGGACATCACAGAGAGCTGAGGGAAGAGCTGGGATGGTTATTAAACTGTTCAAATGTTCAAATTGTATTTGTTGGCAAGAAACCTTTCTGTGCCTCTGAGTGTCACCATCCCTGAGCCCAAAGGACACAAACCTGATGAGTTGTGGTTCCCACTGCAGGGGCACTTGGACCTTGGCTCTGCACAGGAGAGCTCTTCATCCACTTTCCCTCTTTTCCTCCCTCTGGGCATGGAGGGAGCTCTTGACTTCAGCCTGAGACTCTTGTGTGCGAAGAGAATATCTGGGCAGAATCAGGGCAGGGAGGATTTGGGGGGACCTTGGGATCTGTGCTGGGCACAGAAGGTGTTTTCCATTGCTCTGAGACTGTCTGCTGTGCAAAGTGGATTTAATATCCAGCAGAGGAATTACTTTTGCATTTGATGGAGCTGTGCCTTCCCTTGGCTGTGTTGGCTGACAAGAAATGAACATCCCTCTGTGTCTGGAGCAGCTCGTTCTCCAAGGAAAGCAGGGGGGAGTTGGAGCCAAGGAGCTGAAACCTGCAGGTGCAGCCTGGGCTGGAGGGAGCTCAGATTTGCACAAGGCTGCTCTGAGTGCCAGGGCTTGGATGGGGGAGATGGTGGGGTGGGGGGTAGGGACAGAGTCTGATTGATTGTCAGCCATGAAGGGTCTTGATTTTCATATCTATTCCAACTGCATGAGGAGGTACTTGGATTCAGTGTCAATTGGAGAGTGCACATGTCAATGTATTAACAGGGAAAAAAAAACTAAACAGGACCAAAAAAATATTTTCTCACTGTCTTTTTAAATCTAGTGTATTCACTTTGAAGAGGCTTCTGTAATTGGGCTAATTAGCCACAAATGATTTGAACACTTACATTATTCCCAGAGGTTTGGCTTGTTAATCTGTTCTGAATGTTAATGAGCCCTGGGACACTTAATTCCTGAACTGAAGAGCTGAAGGCTGAAGAAGCCTCTGGAGCAGTAAAATTCAGCAGCAGCCTCCAAGTTGCTGAGGATGTCAGCAGCCCCCACTGAGGCCATCCCTGCCCAGAGACTGTGGGGGAATGGGCAGACAAGGAGAGCGTCCCTGGGGCTGGGGCAGCAGAACTCAGAGGCACCAGCAGCTCCAGCTGGGAAATGGAGTGTGGAATGGGGCTGTGAAAGCCCTGCCTGGGCTGTGCCAAGCAGCACACACAAGCCCTGACCCCCATCCCTCAAACAACTCTCTCAAGGAGACATTTAAAAGGAATTACGATTGTTTGTGTCCTCTGAGTAGGATGCACTGGAGAAATACCAACAAGAGATTCTCATGAGCTCAAAACAACAAAACAGCCTATATTGGGAACTTTAGAAAATCAGAAAAAAATTGGCAGAAGGTCTTATACAACATTCAATTAACAAAAAATGCTTCTCAAAGCATTAACTTGGCCCATTCATTCACAAACTCTAAGCCTGTTCAGTTTTAAGTTAATCAAAATTTGTAAGATGACAGAAATAGAAGAAGTAGACACAGAAAGAGAAAAATAAGATTTAGAGAAGCACACACAGAGCTACCAGCTCCTGGATTCCAGCAGTGTTCAGACAGAAATTCCAAGAGGAGGTAGGGTCAAGATGTGTGCTTGCCTTGTGCTCAGCCATAAATACCCCTTGGTGTTCGTGGGCCCTCCCCCAGGTGGGACTTGGGGTCATTTGGTCACTCAGGAGCTGGGCTGGGGGCTCCAGAGGTGGCTGTGGAGCATTGCCTGTGCTGTGCCAGGGACTGGCAGACACTGCTGGGCTGGGATAGAGGCTCTGGGGGGATTGGGGTTCCAGGGCAGGGCAGGGCTGGGGTTCCAGGGCAGGGCAAGGCTGGACCTGCCCCTTCCTCCCCACACATGAAATGTTTCCAGCCAACAATCGCCTCCAGTCTGTCACAACAGGCAGTGTTGGAGGTGGAATCCTAATTCTGGCCATGGGCACCCGGATGAGAAGGACAGTTCTTTTTGATAGGAATGAAAGCCCCAGGTCTTGGCTCATTTCTGGTTTGATTGCCTGGATTTTGTTTGGTTTTGTTGTTGCTATGTGTCCTTGGTGTGCCTGCAGTGTCCAGTCAGGAGCAGAGTGACTCTTGCCAAGGAAATTTGTGGTGCTGTCACATAATATTAAATCTGGTTTTTGCTGATCCCTTGCTGGGGATTTTTTCAGTGCTCTCAAGCCCTCGTTGGTAACAGGGTGAAGGAGCCCTGGCCCAGGCTCTGGCCCTGGGGGACACAGGGACGCTGCCGGGGGGTCCCTGTCCCCCTGTCCCACCCCCCACAGCCCCAGCCCCCGTCCCCGTGTCAGGCTCTGGGGTCGATCTCGTGGAACATCCTCTGGGGGAGGCTGCGGCGCCGGGGGTGGGGGGACCCGGGGGGACAGGGGACCCCGCTGTGCACGAGCAGCGTTGGACTTTTCTGGGGAAACTGGGAGGGGGGGCAGGGGTGGAGTGACCTCCCCAGTGACCTCACACAGCTCCTGTGATGTCACACACCCCTGTGATGTCACACACAGCCCCGGTGACCTCACACAGCTCCTGTGATGGCACGCAGCCCCTGTGATGTCACACAGCCCACTCTGAGATGTAACAGGCCACCTGTGATTTCATACAGGTGCCCTGTGATGTCACAGCCTGCTCTTTTAGGTCCCAGTCTGCTCTGTGATGTCACAAAACCTGCCCTGTGATGTCACAGCCCAGCCTGTGATGTCACAGCCTGCTCTGTGATGTCACAGCCAGCTCTATGATGGCACAGCCACCTTTGTGATGTTATGCAGCCTCGCTGTGATGTCACAGCCTGCTCTGTGATGTCACAGCCAGCTCTATGATGTCACAACCCACTCTGTATTTTCTCAGCCTTCTCTGTGACATCACACAGCTGCTCTGTGATGTCACAGAGCCCTTTTCTATGATGGCAGAGTCTTCTCTGTGACCTCACAGCCCGTTCTGTGATGTCACACAGACAGACTGAAATGTCACAGCTGACTTTGGGACATCACAACCTCCTCTGTGATGTCACAGCCTGCTCTGTGATGTCACAGCCTGCTCTGTGATGGCAGAACTCACTTAGCATGTCACACAGCACCTCTGTGGTCACGCAGACCCACCCTGTGATATCACAACACCTTCAGTGATGGAACACAGCCACCCTATAATGTCACAGCACACTCTTTGACCTCACAGCTTGCTCTGCTCTGTGATGTCACACAGGCATGCTCTGATGTCACAGCCTGCTCGGTGATGTCGCATAATAAACCAGGGATGTCACAGCCAACTATATGATGTCACAACCTGCTCTGTGATGTCACACAATCACAGAATTGGTGGGTTGGAAGAGACCTTTAAGGTCATCAAGTCCAACCCATGCCCTAACACCACCTCAGCTAAACCATGGCACTGAGTGCCACATCCAGTCTTTTTTTAAACACATCCCATGATGGTGACTCCACCACCTCCCTGGACAAACAATTCCAGGAATTTATCACCCTTTCCATAAAAAACTTTTTTCCTAATATCCAACCTAAACTTCCCTTGGTGCAGCTTAAGACACTGTCCTCTGGTCCTGTCAGTTGCTGTGAGGAGAGAGAGACCGACCCCCACCTGACTGCAACCACCTTTCAGGGAGTGTAGAGAGTGATAAGGTCACCTCTGAGTCTTCTCCAGGATAAAACAACTCCAGCTCCCTCAGTCATTCCTCACAGGACTTGTGTTCCAGACCCCTTGTAATAGATAAGAGAAGTCTCTTTGTTCATCATTAAACAGGAATTCAGGCAAAGGAAGAGTTTTTTTGTGAATAACAGGAAACCCGAGGATATGCTGACTCCTTAAGTTGATGGTACAACGAGGGTCGGGAGGTGTGTAACCATCTATGGAAAGATTGTTACAGGGTCATAAACCCCCAGTGAGGAAGAGGAGGAGAGCCTTCATCCAGACGACCACCAGAGAGCAGGTGGCGACCCCCTAGCAACTGGAGGCGCACGCGCAGAGTACTCCCGGAAAAGCCAGAAACGTGGAAGAAGGGGGAGAATAAAGGACCGTGGGAAAAGGGAAGCGGTGTGAGCCTTGGCGGAGCACTGACTCCCCGGCTGCACCCAGCGCTGTTTGCTTGTCATTGCTTGCTGTAATCAATAAAATTCTTTTTATCAATCCCTAAAGGATCAGACTAATTATTTACTTTAACTTATAACACCCGTTGCCTGCTCTTGCTGCTGCCCCATCTTCAAAGCCTCTCCCTCGGGATCTTCCTCCCGTGCAGAGCAGCTCTCCTGGACAGGGACGGCAGATGGCACAGCTGGGAAGCAAAGGGAGCACTGAGTCAGTATGGGGACGTTTTCCTTGGCAGCAGCCGCACTTCCATCAGGGAAGGGAAGATCTCAGAGCCTCCCCAGGAGGGTTAGAAAGAAAAAGCAGCTGAGCGGGCCAGGCTGTGGTGAGCGCAGCCGCGGCGGGACTGTCCCACAGCCCCGGCAGCCTGGCACAGCCGGCACAGCTCCCGGGCCCTGCCGGCACAGCTGCCTTGCCCAAGGACAGCCCCTGTGCCGGCCGGGGCAGCTGCGCTGAGCAGCCCCGGCACGGGCAGGGCCCGCTGCTGCCCCGCCGGGCAGTGCCCACGGCCACAGCCCACGCCACCCTCAGCCCCACCCTGCCTCCCCGGCCCTGGGGCCTCACCCGGGCTCTCTCCAGCGTGGCAGCAGCAGGTCCCTGTTCCCTGCTCTTGCTGCTGGCCTTCAGCTTCTCCCTGCTGGCTCCCGTCAGTCTCCGGCTGTCCTCAAGGTCTCCACTGCAGCTGTGGCAAAAGCGGAGGCTCTGCAACTGGTTCCAAGGCCTGGCAGAGCTGCAGTCCCGGAGCCCTCTGTGCTCCCTGCCGGCCCCCTCCATCCCCTCAGCACCGCCATGCTCTCGGCAAAGCCCCAGCCCCCTTCAGTTTCTTCAGCCCCTCACAGTCCTCTCAGCCCCTCAGTCCCTTCTGACCCATCCCGTCCCCCTAGACCCGCCACCCCTCGGCCTGTGCCACTTCCCTGTCACCTCAGTGCCACCATCGCCCTCGGCTGCCCCACAGCCCTCAGCCCCAGCAGCACCTCAGGGTCACCGTCCCTTCAGCGTCACTGCCCCCTCAGCCCCCTCAGTCTCACTGTCCTTCAGCAGCTCCTCAGGGGACAGTGCCTGGGGCCACCGGCAGCTCCCACCGCTCCAGGGACACCCGGGGCTGGAACTGCTGCTCCGCCCGGCCCGGCCGCCAGCTCGGACCCAGCACAGGGAGAGGGGACACAGAGGGCACGGGGGAAAAGCAAGAGGTGAGGGAGGAAGCAGAGCAGGGGAAGAGGTTAAAAAGAGGCCTACACCTATACAGATATCAATCTATGTAACTAAACCCCCATATATCAATATAAATATGCCTATCTACAAATAGAACTATATATATGTAAATGTAACTATACACATGTATAAAGGCAACTATGGACATCTACAACTATAACTGCACATCTAAAAATATAAATATATACACCTAAAACTAAAAATAAATTAACTAGAAAAATCTCTGTCTATGTAGATAGATAAATATAACTACATAAATCTATAAATACAACTACATATATCAATAAATATAACTATACACATCTATAAATATAACTAGAGAGAGAGGAATTCTACCTGCCCAATGGTCACAGGCTCTCCCTCTGTCTCTTCCTGGCGCACAGGGCAGCCCTCCTGGACAAGTTGATCACACGGGATCTGGGAAGCAAAGGGAACACTGAGACAATACTGGCCCTTGCGCAAGCGCCCCTTGAGCACCAATTGTCCTTCTATCAGGGACATTAAAAGATGGCCTGAAAGGCAGACTCTCGCTTGGCAATTTGAAGCCTGCTCTATAAAGAACAGGGATCCTTCCAAGTTTTCAAAACGGAACTGTGTAAAGTATTTAAGTATTCTAATAAAGTCTCAGCACCCACAGTGCAAATGGCACCCACGAGAGCTTGAAACACAGACAGTCCCAGTGACAGAGAGACCACAGTCCTCACTGAAATGGCTGAAGGCTGCTGGGGGCTGAGGTATGAACCAGACTGGGACACCCAGCTTGGTGGCACAACTCCCACAAGGTCAGGTTTATTCCCTGCTCTCTTGCCACAGCAGAGGACTCAGTGCCCAAGCCTCTGGCGAAGCGTGGAGGGCAGAGCTCGGGCAGGTTGTGCATGTGCCTTTGAACTAAAGGCACCAGGAAGCACCAACCCTGCAGACAAGAACTCAACTCTTCTCGTCTCCCTTCCTGCCAGAGGCAGGCTCAGAGCAGCCGTCTCACACCTCTCTAAACCAATGGGGGCTCTCTAAACCAATGGGGGCTCTAAACCAGTGGGAAAAGCAAGGCTACAACTCTTTTCCTACCTCGCGGGTCGTGGGCTGGGGTTGCTGCTCCCTGTGGAGCTGCTGGAAGCTGCAGGGCTGGATCCTGAGCACCTCCCGGTCGATGGGAGGCAGCTGCCCCCCGTAGAGCTGCTGGAAGCGGCTGCGAGGCCCCTCCCGCCCGAGCGGCAGCAGCGGCTCCCTGTAGAAACCGAAGAAGCCGCAGGGCGGGATGCGCAGCACCTCCCGCTCGGCGGGCGGCGGCCGCTCCCCATAGAGCTCCTGGAAGCGGCTCGGCCCCTCCCGCCGGGCCGGCACTGGCCGGTCCCTGTGCAGCAGGTGGAAGCCGCAGGGCGGGCGCCGGGCGAGCAGCAGCCGCCGCCCGGGGGGCGGCTGGAAGCGGCCAGGCCGGGGGCTGCGCAGCTCCCGCCCGTCCGGCAGCGTCCGCTCCCTGTGCAGCAGCAGGAAGCCGCTGGGCGGGCGCCCGGGCGGCAGCGGCGGCCGCTCCCTGGAGAGCGGCTGGAAGCGACTGCGCCCGTCCCGCCCGTGCGGCAGCGGCCGCGCCCCGGGGAGCTGCTGGGAGCCGCGGGGCGGGCGCCTGCGGCCCTCCCGCCCCGCCGCCGGCCGCTGCCTGTTGGCCGCGCTCCGGCGCCTGATGCGGAGCAGGAGGTCGGGGCGGTCGCGGCGAAAGCAGGGGTTGCTGTAATGGAGCTAAGCCCCGGCATCGCCCGGCGCAGCTGAGCCAACCCGGCCCGGCACCCTGCGGAAGCCGTAGCGGTAGAGCTGGCGCACGAAGCTGCGGAACTGCGTGGCCCTGAAGGTGTGCGGGGCCGGGCCCCAGGCGTCGCCCGGGCTGAGCAGCTCCCGCTCGAAGCGGGAGCGGTGGATGAGCAGCCCCCGGGCCCGGCTGTCCCAGCGCACGGAGCGGACGCGGGGGCTGTTCGCCAGGCGCCACAGCTTGGCGGGGAAGGCGCTGGCTCTGAGCCCGGCGGGCAGCGGCAGCTCCGCCATGGCGCCGCTCGCCGGCTGTCGCCACAACGGCCCCGGCGCAACGGCCGCGTGGGGATACCATAGGGACAGAGCCAACGCGTGGATTTGGAGCCTGGGGGTGCTGGCACCAAAGTCCTGCTCTTGAGAGGAGTGCAGGGACACAGGGGCTGTCAGAGGACAATGAGAGACAGGGGACATGAGGCCATAATGGGCCAAGCAAGATCCTGCCCAACGTGGCAGCAAAGACATTTCCTCCCCGTGGCCTTGGCACTCCAGGGCACCCCAAAAAGGGCCGAGGAGTCCTGTGTGTAACCAGGAGGGATGACTGACATCACTGTGGGTCCCAGCATTCCCCAGTCCCTTGCTGGCCATTCAGTGCACACTGGGGCCGCTGGGCATGTGTGGAACATGGGGATGGGGTGCACAAAATTAAAGGGGGACCCCTGAGTGGAAGGGGTGGAAGCCAAAATCGCTGGGTGGAGACCCCCAAAACGGAGGTGTGAGATCCCAAAATGGAGGGAGGAACCCACAAAATTGGGGCAACGCCCCAAAAACCCACATGAAGCTGTTCTCTCCCTCCATTGTTTACCAACAAGAGTTCCATCTACCAACTCTAATTTCAGCAAATAATTCCAAGTGTTTTAGCTGAAACTCATTCTGAGCAAACTTTGTAGAAGTGATCACAGAATCACAGAATGTTCTGTGTTGGAAGGGATCCACCGAGTCCAATTCTGAAGGGAATGGCTTGCTGGCAGGGTCAGCACCAAAGACACCCACCCCAGATTAAGCAAGAAGTGTCATTGACTGTAGGGCAAAGCAGCACAGAAGTACCAAAGGATAAGCTAAGCAATGCACCTGATTATTCCCAGAAAAGATTGCCTGTAGGGATTCAGAAAGATACATCACCAGTTGCCCTCACACTTGACCATTGTCCTGACACACACGTCAGCTGGGGATGCCCTGTCACACCAAGGGATTGGAGAAGCACTCCCAGTAACTGGGAATTCCTATGTGGTTCGCCCACCCTCAGGCGAGGCCGCCAACTTTGCACCAAGTGAGAGGGTCCAGATTTTATACTGTTGAATAAACAAGCTACCACAACTTCTAGTGCGGGAACATCTGGTTTCATCCTCCTCTTGGCCAGGGCTCAGGGAGGAGCTAAGGGAGTTTGCTTTGAGCCTACACCTTCAAACAAAGCCAGATAGAGATGTGATAAATGAATATGATTTGTGCCAATAATTGTAACTATATCGATATTTTAGAAAATATGTGTTAAAAAGTAATAGAGGAAAGTGATATGTAATTAGCATCACAAAACAGCTGTTCGCAGATGTTCATAAGATCCAGGGTGGAGTATTGAGATATTTTAGCACAAACGGCCTTGGGAAGGACAAAGCTGGGAAAAACTCCAAGAGTGGAATTGACATTGAGACAAATGAAAGTCCAGGCAACTTCTTCTTAGGTAAGAATGGCCTTGAAGATAATTAAGCTGCCCATATGGCCCTGGGCACAAGTCTGGTGCCCCCCAGGACATGGGTGCCACCCACGGTGGGGCACAAGGGGAAGGCTGAGGAAGCAGAGCCCAGAGACTCTGTGGGGGAAATAACAACAATTTATTTATTTTTGTAAAGGAGTTGAAGAGCCTTGCTAGTTCTGCTGGCAGGGGGACCTCTTGCAGGGGTGGGGAGAGTTTGAGGCCTTTCTCTTTAGGGACCGCCGGGGCCACCCAGGCAAGCAGTGCCTGCCTTGGGTGGGACCAGAGGGTCTGAGGCTGGTGCTCTGGACAGATGGATCAGAGGGACCTGCCTCATCCTGGGGCTGGTCCTGCTCTGGGGACACCGGCACAACTGGGGGATGGCTTTGACCCCTGCTGGGGGTGGCCTCCGTTGTGGCAGCTTCCTCTTCTTCCTCTGTGGGGACTTGAGGGCTGCTGCGTAGAGTCCAAGAGCTGGGTCTGGGGCTGTTAGGGCTGGAGGAGTTGGGGTTGTTTGGGCTGGAGAAGCTGGGGGAACTGTGGCTGTTGGGTCTGGAGAGGCTGGGGGAGCTGGAGAAGATGGAACTGGAGCTGCTGGAGCAGCTGCTGGCTGCTGGGCTGTCATCCTCATCTGCGGCAGCGTGGGAGTGCAGCAGACTCTGGGCCCCTGAACTGCAGTGTCTCACAGTGATGTCGATGGTGCCCTGGACCAGTGGCACTGTGTGTTCCTCCAGGAAGCCCTGCAGACTCTGGATCATGTCCTCCTGGTCTGGCCCACACACACAGAGAACATACAGGATGGCACTCTGTGCTCCTTGCCATCCACCACTGCTCCCTTTGGATGGCCTCCATCCTCTGGTTCAGCCAAGTCCGCACAGGGTCCAGAAGTTCCCGTCGTCGACGGAAAAGTCCTGCCCAGACCTTGGGCAGGACACCGCCGACAGCTCTGGCTGGTGTCTCCTGAGGAGAAGAGGGGTGGGCTGGCACAGGGCCATGGGGGCTGATCTCGTCCTGGCCGCCGGGAGCTCGCTCTGATGAGCTCGTGGCTGCTGGCAGCTGCTCAGGGGCTGTGATGACAATCTCTAGAGAGTCACCGGCATCATCAGAAAACCTGACAGTCACTATTGCTCCTCTGCACAGTGAGCATGATGGATTTGTCTGTGCCCACCGCAGGATGCAGTCCCGGCAGAACTGGTGGCCACAGGGCAGAGTAGAAGCCACGTCAGCCCAGGTGTCCTGGCAGATGACTCCTTTGCTGGGAGGATGATCTGTACCAGGGGAGAGCAGAAAGCTGCCATGGTGAGCAGAACATGTGCAGAGCATTACAGTTCAGAGAATGATACTGCCCCTGAAGTGCAAAAAGCTTGAAAGCATCTCATTCTGTGCAGCACTGGTGTACAAATTTTCTCTTCTAGAACACGCCCCTTTTCATATTCTGCAGATGAATTATCTGGTTTTTATTGAATACATGGGGTATTTTTCTTAAGGTTTTTGGGAGAACTCTCAAGTTTATTTTTATTTGCAATTTGCATCCAGCATATATATATAGGTTTTTTTCGTTGTTCTTTTGTAAATACTTGGGGAACAAATACCCAACCATTTTTTATTCCTTTGTGATATGGTGATTAGTATTCTTAGAAAGAAAACTTGCTGAACTAGTGTGAAAACACAGAGAGCGGGAAAACAGAGATTAAAAGGAATGAAGATTTTAAAATTGCACTGTGCAGAAGAGACCCACAGACAACCACTGTGAACACAGCTGAGAGATTCAGCTTGGAGTAGAGTGGAACTCATTCACTGAAGATCTCTGGTGCACAGGAATGCAAAGACTGAGGAGAAAAGGAGAAAGTCGTTCAGTCATTTAGACTCCTGGAAGCATTGTCTAGAGATCTAAAAAGCTATTACCTTACAAACCTAAAACATCCCCAAATGGATTGATAAGTGTGATGTGCACATCTCTGCTGTTTTCAGAGTCAATGAAACTGACAATTAGGAATGGGAACCCAGATGTTTATCTCCATTACTCTAAGAACACCTTAACAAGGCACATTAGGAGCTGAGCACTAACATTCTCACCCTGCTGTATTTCCTTTACATTTGAATGCAGGCTGGTAGAAGAAGAGATCTGGCTTTAATTTCTCCCCAAGTTAGCTGTTGCACTTTCAGGTTAGGAGTACGTGTAAAATTCAGCTAATCACTCTCTCTATCCATGAATATTCCACTACTGAACTGACATACAGAAACATCCTTTTTCTCTTTGTACCTTCCTAAGTGGTGCCCTAATTAACAGGAGACTTGTGTAACTCACACAGGGAATCACCAAAATTGCTGAAATTGACTCTCAATTTCATTAAAAGGCTTCTGAGAAAAGGCTTGACAGGATCACTAAAACTGAAACTTGGAAGAGAAACATGCATTTTAGCACTGATCAAGAGAAAATAAGAATAAATCCTGTGAAAATTCCAAGCAGAAGATAAGGAGAAAGACAGGAAGCACAGGGAGAAAAAGGCAGGGCTTTAGGGAGGTGGGAGGGTGTCCTTCTCCTTCCTCCCCTCTCCTGCAGGCTGTGACACCGGCAACAGAGAGCAGCTCCTGATCCTCAGCCCTCCCCAACGTGCTGCAGCAGCCAAATATGGCCACAGAGACAGATAGCAAAGGAGTCATCTGCCAGGACACCTGGGCTGACGTGGCTTCTACTCTGCCCTGTGGCCACCAGTTCTGCCGGGACTGCATCCTGCGGTGGGCACAGACAAATCCATCATGCTCACTGTGCAGAGGAGCAATAGTGACTGTCAGGTTTTCTGATGATGCCGGTGACTCTCTAGAGATTGTCATCACAGCCCCTGAGCAGCTGCCAGCAGCCACGAGCTCATCAGAGCGAGCTCCCGGCGGCCAGGACGAGATCAGCCCCCATGGCCCTGTGCCAGCCCACCCCTCTTCTCCTCAGGAGACACCAGCCAGAGCTGTCGGCGGTGTCCTGCCCAAGGTCTGGGCAGGACTTTTCCGTCGATGACGGGAACTTCTGGACCCTGTGCGGACTTGGCTGAACCAGAGGATGGAGGCCATCCAAAGGGAGCAGTGGTGGATGGCAAGGAGCACAGAGTGCCATCCTGTATGTTCTCTGTGTGTGTGGGCCAGACCAGGAGGACATGATCCAGAGTCTGCAGGGCTTCCTGGAGGAACACACAGTGCCACTGGTCCAGGGCACCATCGACATCACTGTGAGACACTGCAGCTCAGGGGCCCAGAGTCTGCTGCACTCCCACGCTGCCGCAGATGAGGATGACAGCCCAGCAGCCAGCAGCTGCTCCAGCAGCTCCAGTTCCATCTTCTCCAGCTCCCCCAGCCTCTCCAGACCCAACAGCCACAGTTCCCCCAGCTTCTCCAGCCCAAACAACCCCAACTCCTCCAGCCCTAACAGCCCCAGACCCAGCTCTTGGACTCTACGCAGCAGCCCTCAAGTCCCCACAGAGGAAGAAGAGGAAGCTGCCACAACGGAGGCCACCCCCAGCAGGGGTCAAAGCCATCCCCCAGTTGTGCCGGTGTCCCCAGAGCAGGACCAGCCCCAGGATGAGGCAGGTCCCTCTGATCCATCTGTCCAGAGCACCAGCCTCAGACCCTCTGGTCCCACCCAAGGCAGGCACTGCTTGCCTGGGTGGCCCCGGCGGTCCCTAAAGAGAAAGGCCTCAAACTCTCCCCACCCCTGCAAGAGGTCCCCCTGCCAGCAGAACTAGCAAGGCTCTTCAACTCCTTATTTATAGAAAAATAAATAATAAATTGTTGTTATTTCCCCCACACAGTCTCTGCGCTCTGCTTCCTCAGCCTTCCTCTTGTGCCCCACCGTGGGTGGCACCCATGTCCTGGGGGGCACCAGACTTGCGCCCAGGGCCATATGGGCAGCTTAATTGTCTTCAAGGCCATTCTTGCCTAAGAAGAAGTTGCCTGGACTTTCATTTGTCTCAATGTCAATTCCACTCTTGGAGTTTTTCCCAGCTTTGTCCTTCCCAAGGCCGTTTGTGCTAAAATATCTCAATACTCCATCCTGGATCTTATGAACATCGGCGAACAGCTGTTTTGTGATGCTAATTACATATCACTTTCCTCTATTACTTTTTAACACATATTTTCTAAAATATCGATATAGTTACAATTATTGGCACAAATCATATTCATTTATCACATCTCTATCTGGCTTTGTTTGAAGGTGTAGGCTCAAAGCAAACTCCCTTAGCTCCTCCCTGAGCCCTGGCCAAGAGGAGGATGAAACCAGATGTTCCCGCACTAGAAGTTGTGGTAGCTTGTTTATTCAACAGTATAAAATCTGGGCCCTCTCACTTGGCGCAAAGTTGGCGGCCTCGCCTGAGGGTGGGCGAACCACATAGGAATTCCCAGTTACTGGGAGTGCTTCTCCAATCCCTTGGTGTGACAGGGCATCCCCAGCTGACGTGTGTGTCAGGACAATGGTCAAGTGTGAGGGCAACTGGTGATGTATCTTTCTGAATCCCTACAGGCAATCTTTTCTAGTAATAATCAGGTGCATTGCTTAGCTTATCCTTTGGTACTTCTGTGCTGCTTTGCCCTACAGTCAATGACACTTCTTGCTTAATCTGGGGTGGGTGTCTTTGGTGCTGACCCTGCCAGCAAGCCATTCCCTTCAGAATTGGACTCGGTGGATCCCTTCCAACACAGAACATTCTGTGATTCTGTGATCACTTCTACAAAGTTTGCTCAGAATGAGTTTCAGCTAAAACACTTGGAATTATTTGCCGAAATTAGAGTTGGTAGATGGAACTCTTGTTGGTAAACAATGGAGGGAGAGAACAGCTTCATGGGGGTTTTTGGGGCGTTGCCCCAATTTTGTGGGTTCCTCCCTCCATTTTGGGATCTCACACCTCCGTTTTGGGGGTCTCCACCCAGCGATTTTGGCTTCCACCCCTTCCACTTAGGGGTCCCCCTTTAATTTTGTGCACCCCATCCCCATGTTCCACACATGCCCAGCGGCCCCAGTGTGCGCTGAATGGCCAGCAAGGGACTGGGGAATGCTGGGACCCACAGTGATGTCAGTCATCCCTCCTGGTTACACACAGGACTCCTCGGCCCTTTTTGGGGTGCCCTGGAGTGCCAAGGCCACGGGGAGGAAATGTCTTTGCTGCCACGCTGGGCAGGATCTTGCTTGGCCCATTATGGCCTCATGTCCCCTGTCTCTCATTGTCCTCTGACAGCCCCTGTGTCCCTGCACCCCTCTCAAGAGCAGGACTTTGGTGCCAGCACCCCCAGGCTCCAAATCCACGCGTTGGCTCTGTCCCTATGGTATCCCCACGCGGCCGTTGCGCCGGGGCCGTTGTGGCGACAGCCGGCGAGCGGCGCCATGGCGGAGCTGCCGCTGCCCGCCGGGCTCAGAGCCAGCGCCTTCCCCGCCAAGCTGTGGCGCCTGGCGAACAGCCCCCGCGTCCGCTCCGTGCGCTGGGACAGCCGGGCCCGGGGGCTGCTCATCCACCGCTCCCTCTTCGAGCGGGAGCTGCTCAGCCCGGGCGACGCCCGGGGCCCGGCCCCGCACACCTTCAGGGCCACGCAGTTCCGCAGCTTCGTGCGCCAGCTCTACCGCTACGGCTTCCACAGGGTGCCGGGCCGGTTTGGCTCAGCTGCGCCGGGCGATGCCGGGGCTTAGCTCCACTACAGCAACCCCTGCTTTCGCCGCGACCGCCCCGACCTCCTGCTCCGCATCAGGCGCCGGAGCGCGGCCAACAGGCAGCGGCCGGCGGCGGGGCGGGAGGGCCGCAGGCGCCCGCCCCGCGGCTCCCAGCAGCTCCCCGGGGCGCGGCCGCTGCCGCACGGGCGGGACGGGCGCAGCCGCTTCCAGCCGCTCTCCAGGGAGCGGCCGCCGCTGCCGCCCGGGCGCCCGCCCAGCGGCTTCCTGCTGCTGCACAGGGAGCGGACGCTGCCGGACGGGCGGGAGCTGCGCAGCCCCCGGCCTGGCCGCTTCCAGCCGCCCCCCGGGCAGCGGCCGCTGCTCGCCCGGCGCCCGCCCTGCGGCTTCCACCTGCTGCACAGGGACCGGCCGGTGCCGGCCCGGCGGGAGGGGCCGAGCCGCTTCCAGGAGCTCTATGGGGAGCGGCCGCCGCCCGCCGAGCGGGAGCTGCTGCGGATCCCGCCCTGCGGCTTCTTCGGTTTCTACAGGGAGCCGCTGCTGCCGCTCGGGCGGGAGGGGCCTCGCACCCGCTTCCAGCAGCTCTACGGGGGCAGCTGCCTCCGATCGACCGGGAGGTGCTCAGGATCCAGCCCTGCAGCTTCCAGCAGCTCCACAGGGAGCAGCAGCCCCCAGCCTATGACCCGCGAGGTAGGAAAAGAGTTGTAGCCTTGCTTTTCCCCAAAAGGTCATGAAAAGTGACTGTTTGGAGTATTTTTCCACAAGGCTCTGTCATTCTCGGCTCAAAATTCTCAAGCTTATTTAGAAGGGGCACCTAGAAAGGCAAAAGGTTCTCTGCCTGGTTTTTCTGCCTGCTTCCTGTGATGGTTGATCCTAGGCAGCAACAGAGATCTGTGTCCCAGAGCCAAATTGTGCAGTGTGACCAATGTCTTTGGATTCTTGCAGCCACCTCGGGCACTTCAGCCCCCAGCGCTCCACCTGGCAGTGCAGGTTGTGCAGCATCGACGGCCTCCGGCTCAGCCTGGAATGCACCTGGCGAAGAGCAATTGCCACCAGTGGATCTTGGCTTTGCCGTCGAGCAAATGATCGGGGAGATCAGGAGGTCCCTGCCTGAAAGGTCTCCCTCTGCTCAGGTAACCCATTGGAGGGGAATGGAAGAGGCTGGGCTGAGAGCTTTTGAACGCTGTTACATGGAGAAGGAGAGTAACCGTATCCTTGATGTGATTCCAGCCAAATACTGAATGATCTTTAGTTTTCTTTTTTTTTTCTATTGTTCTTTCAAGGGCAATATGAATGTTGCCCCTGAGTCTTCAGGAGGGGAGCCTGTGAACCGGGCTGCAGCAGAGGAAACTTCATCTGGCACCGAGAGCTGCGAGAACAGTTCCCCAGAGCCCGAGGAGCCTGGTAAGGACAGAGCCCCCGTTGGTTTAGAGAGGTGTGAGACGGCTGCTCTGAGCCTGCCTCTGGCAGGAAGGGAGACGAGAAGAGTTGAGTTCTTGTCTGCAGGGTTGGTGCTTCCTGGTGCCTTTAGTTCAAAGGCACATGCACAACCTGCCCGAGCTCTGCCCTCCACGCTTCGCCAGAGGCTTGGGCACTGAGTCCTCTGCTGTGGCAAGAGAGCAGGGAATAAACCTGACCTTGTGGGAGTTGTGCCACCAAGTTGGGTGTCCCAGTCAGGTTCATACCTCAACCCCCAGCAGCCTTCAGCCATTTCAGTGAGGACTGTGGTCTCTCTGTCACTGGGACTGTCTGTGTTTCAAGCTCTCGTGGGTGCCATTTGCACTGTGGGTGCTGAGACTTTATTAGAATACTTAAATACTTTACACAGTTCCGTTTTGACAACTTGGAAGGATCCCTGTTCTTTATAGAGCAGGCTTCAAATTGCCAAGCGAGAGTCTGCCTTTCAGGCCATCTTTTAATGTCCCTGATAGAAGGACAATTGGTGCTCAAGGGACACTTGCACAAGGGCCAGGATTGTCTCAGTGTTCCCTTTGCTTCCCAGATCCCGTGTGATCAACTTGTCCAGGAGGGCTGCCCTGTGTGGCAGGAAGAGACAGAGGGAGAGCCTGTGACCATTGGGCAGGTAGAATTCCTCTGTCTCTAGTTATATTTATAGATGTGTATAGTTATATTTATTGATATATGTAGTTGTATTTATAGATTTATGTAGTTATATTTATCTATCTACATAGACAGAGATTTTTCTAGTTAATTTATTTTTAGTTTTAGGTGTATATATTTATATTTTTAGATGTGCAGTTATAGTTGTAGATGTCCATAGTTGCCTTTATACATGTGTATAGTTACATTTACATATATATAGTTCTATTTGTAGATAGGCATATTTATATTGATATATGGGGGTTTAGTTACATAGATTGATATCTGTACAGGTGTAGGCCTCTTTTTAACCTCTTCCCCTGCTCTGCTTCCTCCTTCACCTCTTGCTTTTCCCCCGTGCCCCCTGTGTCCCCTCTCCCTGTGCTGGGTCCGAGCTGGCGGCCGGGCCGGGCGGAGCAGCAGTTCCAGCCCCGGGTGTCCCTGGAGCGGTGGGAGCTGCTGGTGGCCCAGGCACTGTCCCCTGAGGAGCTGCTGAAGGACAGTGAGACTGAGGGGGCGGTGACGCTGAAGGGACGGTGACCCTGAGGTGCTGCTGGGGCTGAGGGCTGTGGGGCAGCCGAGGGCGATGGTGGCACTGAGTTGACAGGGAAGTGGCACAGGCCGAGGGGTGGCGGGTCTAGGGGGACGGGATGGGTCAGAAGGGACTGAGGGGCTGAGAGGACTGTGAGGGGCTGAAGAAACTGAAGAGGGCTGGGGGTTTGCCGAGAGCATGGCGGGGCTGAGGGGATGGAGGGGGCCGGCAGGGAGCACAGAGGGCTCCGGGACTGCAGCTCTGCCAGGCCTTGGAACCAGTTGCAGAGCCTCCGCTTTTGCCACAGCTGCAGTGGAGACCTTGAGGACAGCCGGAGACTGACGGGAGCCAGCAGGGAGAAGCTGAAGGCCAGCAGCAAGAGCAGGGAACGGGGACCTGCTGCTGCCACGCTGGAGAGAGCCTGGGTGAGGCCCCAGGGCCGGGGAGGCAGGGTGGGGCTGAGGGTGGCGTGGGCTGTGGCCGTGGGCACTGCCCGTGCTGGGGCTGCTCAGCGCAGCTGCCCCGGCCGGCACAGGGGCTGTCCTTGGGCAAGGCAGCTGTGCCGGCAGGGCCCGGGAGCTGTGCCGGCTGCGCCGGGCTGCCGGGGCTGCGGGACAGTCCTGCCGCGGCTGCGCTCACCACAGCCTGGCCCGCTCGGCTGCTTTTTCTTTCTAACCCTCCTGGGGAGGCTCTGAGATCTACCCTTCCCTGATGGAAGTGCAGCTGCTGCCAAGGAAAACGTCCCCAATACTGACTCAGTGCTCCCTTTGCTTCCCAGCTGTGCCATCTGCCGTCCCTGTCCAGGAGAGCTGCTCTGCACGGGAGGAAGAGACCGAGGGAGAGGCTTTGAAGATGGGGCAGCTGGGATCCCTCTGCTTGCTGATCTGTTTAAAGTTATGTTGCAGTTATGTTTGTACTGATGCAGTTGGATGGGTATTTACCTTAGCACAGTGATATTTGTATATTTATAGACAGGTTTGGTTTATATATCTAATCTATTGATATATATATATGTATATATGTCTGTTGTATGTAGTATGTGATGTTTAATCTATATTTACATCTGTAGACTGTTATACTTGTATGTGCATTTATATATATGTGCATATACATATGTATTTAATTTTATTTAAAGATGTATGGAGGGCATTGTTGTATAAGTCTATTGATTGAATTCTTAGTGTAGGGCTATTTAGAGAGGGCATGCATATTTCTATATTTCTATATGGGCTTTACACTTGTAGTAATATGTAATAAATTGAGTTGTTAAACATGTAATTGATCTTTGTGTACAGTGAGTTGTTGTAGAGGTTGGCAATAAATTAAGTTTTATTAACTGAAGTTGGTATTTGTATATTTTTACCTTGACTGGTTGTAATAATCTAATAAATTCCTGGTTTTAACCTAAATTGAGATTTGTATAGTTCTGTATTGTCAGTGTGGGTGTAGCAATTTGTAATAAATGACATTTTCCAATGGATGAAATGGATTCTCGTGTGTTTGTCGATCAGCAGTGTGGCTGTAGCAATCTGCAGGAAATGCCATTTGTCAACTGCAGTGGGTGTTTTGTGATTTGTGCCACCCAAAGCCAGGAGCAGATGTAAATGCAGGAGGATTTTGGCCATGAAAATCTCCAGCCATGCCCAGCACATGCCCCACTTGCACTCAGGCTGGGCAAGGGAAGGGCAGATTTGGGATGGCAGCAGAGCCACACGTTGGCTCAGAACTCGCTGCAAAGGCCTGCTGAGGAGACTCCGGGACTCCACTGGGAGTAGAACTCCGAGCAGGAGCCACCCTGGCAGCAGAAATCATTCACCATGAAAAAAAGAGAGCAAATGTGGCAAAGCAGATGTGGGGATGCTCTGTGAGTCTGATAAAATGCTCTCAATCACTGCTGCCTAGGCACGTCTCCTGCAAAAATATTTTGTTAAAAACTGAACTCCTCCCATGAAAGATAGATTGCGCTTTCCCCTTCACTTACCTTGCTGTGTGAGTGGAGACACTCTGTCCTTCTCACTGAGAATTTGTGCCCCTCAGCACCTGACATTAACTCAAAGATTATGTACTACCACTTGGCACCATAAAGGAAAAGAGCCCTGCCCTCGTGACAGTGTTTGCAAAGTCTTCCCTCCTCCTGTCCCCACATGTCCCAAACGGAACCATCCCCTTGCTGTCCAAACTGTGCCTGGGGTGACTGAGGGCTCCAGGAGCTCAGGAGGGTGCAAGAGCACTGCAGGTGGAAGCTCTTGCAAAGCTTCCTGAGCATCAGTAAACTCTGGCTTTGCCAGGCTTCCCCTGGAATGTTGTCCTACTCAAGAATGATCTTGGAGGACACTGTGCCTCCAGCTCACTCAAGTAAAGTTTGTTTTCTTCAAGGCTTGAATAGAGGAAAATGAAAATTGTGATTGTTAGAGTCAAATTTGGGGTTTGGTGCAGCTGGGTTTGCTCCATTCTTTATTGTGGAAAGTAGGGTAAAAGCTTTAAATTCCCAGCAGAAGCTGACTACCAGCCCACACAGACCTGAATGAGGCCCAGGTGTGCTTGCTGCATGCTGGTCCAAGGGAAAAGCTGGACCCAAGTCCCATTTTATTGCAGATGGAGCCTGTCTGTACTGTTGTCTCCAGGGCTGTCAGTGGTAAGACACGGCAATCCAGCCGGGAGCTGTGGCTATGGGAGTTCCAACAGCAACCTGCTTCTCCAGAGTGAGGGACGAGGCCAGCCCGAAAGCCTGAAAGGTGTTCTGGGTACTGGAGGAGGCCAGGCTGTCCTTGTGCAGGGATGGCCTTCAAGGGGGACCTCACACCTTGTGCTGCTGACAGAGGGCAGCTGGTGGCCTTCCACAAAATGCTTCTTTTGTCCAGCTCTTTGAAATGTTCCAGCCAGCAACAATTCCTGCTGCTCACACCAGCCCCTTTCCACACCAGGAGGATTTTTTTTGTGTAAGCAGCCTGACAGTTCAGTGGCAGGAGAATAAAATACTCAGCTGAGTGTTATCAACTCTCTGCCAGAAGCTGCATCCTCAGCCCCTTATCTCTTCAGTTGTCTCAGACATGGAGGAAGCGGCAGGAAATCACTGATCCTGGAAGGGAAAGCAGAAGGAGGAGTGTTGCCCTGATTTCTCAGGATTTTCTAAAGCCTTCTGAGTTTACATTCCTGTAGAGAATTTTCTCAGGCAACTTGCTGTAAACAACCTCTTGTTTTGCATTCCTTCATAGAGGCAGAGAAATTTGATAGACTGGTAGTTTGTCCAGTGTCATTGGAGACGTGGCACGTTCACCCTCCAATCCACTGGCACCTTTTGAAAACTATAAATGGTTGGAGTCAGAAGAAATAAATTAGTCTCTTCATTGTGACCAAAGCTGAGTGCAACGTTTTTCCTTGTGTCCTCGGGTGACAGAGGCGAGACAGTGGCTGCTCCCTGGGGCCTTGGGAGCAGTGAGAGCCATCCAAAATAGGATCTCTACTGGGCTGTGGAGATAAGAGTGACCAGCCAGCAATGCTCTGTGTGAGACTGGAGCCATCTGTGAATGTGAGCATGGAAAGCTGACCTTGCAAAACAGAGAAAAAGGGGTCCTTGGGTATTTGCCACAGCTTGGAGGGGCTCTGAGTCACCTGCTCCAGTGGAAGGCGTCCCTGCCCGTGGCAGAGGGGGCTGGATCTAGAGGGTCTTTAAGGTCCCTTCCAACTCAAGCCCCTCTGTGAGTCTGAATTACAAACCCACGATGACAAAGAGAACACAGCAAACCTGGGTCCCGCTACATTATTGGAGGCTGCCATAGTCACTTGTGTCACCTGGAGACTGGTTTGTATCTGGAGGAATTTTCATGGTCCCACAGTATTTAGGTGTGACATTCCTGGTTTAGGGCTCCAAAAGATGCCAGAAGAGATTATTTGCAAGCAGAGAATTGGTTGAGCTGCCTGTGAACCTGATGGGAGAAGTGTACTCATGTTATTGCAGTGTTTTTGCTGTACAGGTAATATTTAGTTTCCATTTGGAATCTGCAATGTTCTTGCACAATGCTTGTATATGCATAAATACTGGCTGTAAATCCTAATTCCATCTTCACGCAAGGATGTGTAATCCATCAGGAATATTTAACACAGAGCCATATTAGCTTTGGGCTTGATGGTACGGGTTGCTTAAAGTGTGTGATGAGTAATGGTAGCTCTAACAAATATCCTCTTGTTAATTTGTGCTGGGGAAGATGAAATAGGAAAACCTTATAAATATGATTGCCTGGCAAAAGATGTGGAAAATACAGACATTGAGATGAGAACTAGATTTGAAATAACAAACCTTGACTACTGAATAACTAGAAAGTAATAGTATAGCCAGGTTGAAAGCAATCCCCCCTTCTGATTAAACAATGCCCTGTACCTGCAGATAGGTCCAAAGGTCAAATGGAATGCTCTGTCTCACCCCCAATGTATGGTTCATCCCACACCTGTGACCCTCCCCTGAAGTATCAGATATCTGTAACCCCATTGGCCCAAGTCTTGTTCCAGCCCTCCTTGAAGCCCCCTGATAAGGTGTGCCCGAGGGACCGGACGCTCTCTTGGACCTTCCCCTGGGACCCTCACCTGGAACCCTTGCTCCCTCTCTCTCCCTCTCCCTCTCTCCCTGGGCCTGCCACGAGTTGTACCTGGCAACTCCAAGCAGGGCCTTTCCCCCCTTTTAATAAACCACATCTTCTAAGACCTGACTTCAGAGATCTCTCATCCATCCAAACCGTCCTGGAGTCCCGCGCTCTCTACAAATTTGGGTCAGTCCTTTATCAACCCTGTTGCATTGAAATCACTGTGTTTTAATCCCTGTGTCAGCTTTCACCATCCCCTTTCTGTTCTGAAAAATGGCTCAGAATGCTTCTGTTTGCTTCTGTATTGCTCCATTATGTTGACATGTAAGTACTGCTGTATTTGCCTACAGAAGCCGTGCAGCATGGAGGGAGATGCTGTCTTGGAACCACATCCAAGTGACCACAATTGCTTGAAAAGGCGACTTACCATCACTGTCACGAGCATGTGCAGGAGGTGCTCTGGCTACTTGGTGTCCAATTCAACCCCAAAAAGATTCTATCCCGAGAAAGTATTTTTCAATCTAAAAAATGTTTTAATTTTAAGAAACAAGGAACTGCTCAACACTGAAATGGTTGTAGTTGCAAAGAAAGGCTGTTACTAATATTGGTTTATAACATAAAGGAAGGAAAAATCTTTGGTTAAAAAAAAAACTAACAAAGAAAGATATATGAAATAGTAAAATAAAGAACAACCAAAAAACAGCCATAAACCAAACATGCACCCATCCACCACCATCACTCCCCAAAACAAAAAGAATTCAACCAACCAAGCTACCAAACCCAAACTAAAACCAAATATATCCAAGGAAATATGGACTAATAGAAAAAAAACAAAACAAAACATTACTGTAGTAATTTTAAGCCCTGTGCTAGCTTTCACCATCCCCTTTCTCTTCTGAAAAAAGTCTCAGAAAACGTTTCTCTTAGCACTAGTTTTCATGTTCCCTTATTAATGCTTTTTCTCTTCAAGCCAGGTCTCCTAAGCTCTCAGAGATAAGCATTATACCCTTGGTAGCTCAGCTACCTCAGGTGGCATAAAGAAGCAGGATGGCTCCTGTGACAGTGTTGGAAACAAAAAGTTTTAATAAAAGGCAAAATAAAAAAGCTCTTTACTGAGAAAACCCGAGCCAGGGCAAGAGGTTCTTGCTCCTGCTAAAACACTTCACAAAAGCGATTAACTCTTTTGTTCTCTTCTTTTTCTAGGGAATTGCTTAGGTGGGACTTTTTGGCTCCTGTCCAATTAGCTATCCTTAAGTTTGAGGTGAAGTCCCCAAGGTCCTATGAAGTGTCTTTTAACCAAACTGAGGAGAGAACCTTCTGGGCTTTTTTCCTTTTTAAGGAGACAAAGGGTAACTTGTTTACTCCGTCAACAGGGGGCACATTCCTACTCCTGATGTTTATATTTAAGTGTTGTTTGCCTACAGAAGCCGTGCAGCATGAAGGGAGACGCTGGCTGGGGACCCACATCCCAGTGACTGCAATTGCTTGAAAAGCAGACTTACCCTCAGGAGCAGGAACAGGAGCTGGAGCAGGAGGTGTACCACCAGTTTTGGATTCAAAGTGAGCTTGCAAAGATTCTGTTTGGAGAAAGTAACTTTTAAAAAGTAAGGAAATGCAGAATACTGGAATGGTTATGGTTGCAAGGAAAGGCTATTACAAAATGTTAATGGTTTCTAATAGAAAGAATGGGAAAAGACTTTGTTTAAAAAAAAAAAAAAAAAGGAAAAGAAAGAAAAGAAAGAAAAGAACAAACCCCTTCCATTTCCCCCTGCCACGTGGCAGGTGATAGCCAGTTACCCCAAGGTCCTGGCCGTGCTCCTCCTGGCTGCTGCAAAAATTACCCCTGTCCTGGCCGGATCCAGGACACAGGATCTGCCCTGCGGGTCCTGGCTCTTTCTCTGGCTGAGAGACCCCCATGGCATCTGCCCCGGCAAAAGGGACTTTGGGACAACCGATCGCTTATTGACATTCCCCCCTCTGCCCTGCACATACTGAACTGGCAGGAAGATGACCCACATGTCACTCTAGGCACACTCTAGGCAGCAAGGACAAAGAAAGATTTTGAGGGGCCTGGGTCTTAAGGTCTTTTGTTCCAGGAGTACCACCTGTTACTTTCAGATTCTGCTCAGGGATAACCAGTGACCTCCTTTTTGCTCTACACCAGACAAAACCATGTGTGGCACATAAACTGTCACTTTTTTCCCCATTTATTTTCAAGTCCATTCTCTCAATCAGGACCATGGTGGCTCCTTCTCTGAGGTGCATTGGCCATCCCTCTAGTACATTGTTTAGACGTTTTTTGAGAAATAGGCTCAAAATGCCACAGGGTTACTTCCTTCATTCCTTCATTCTTGGAGCTAAATATGGAGTTCCTGTGCAAGGCAAAGGCACTCCCGTATGAGCAGTGCAAAGGGGTCAGTCAAATCTGGTAACTGCAGAGCAGGGGTTGTCACCAATAACCTTTAAAAGATATAGAAAGGCTGTTGGACACTCTGGAGTCCAGTGTAACACCTCCATGGATCCCTTTAATGATTCCTACACAGGCTTTTCCAATAGTTCCTAACGGGGGATCCATAATCAATACCCTCCGGTCATTCCCAAAAAGGGACACAGGTGTGGGCTCTGGTGTTTGACAAATTTCTTCCTCCCTTTCTTTCCCCAAACTGCACTGTCCTTGTGAGTGGGACAGCCAGGAAATCAGACATGGGTAGGTATAGACATGGTCTTGAAAACAAATACAAGATGTCATTGAAAATGTGCTTTGGTTGGTAATATTCAACACAATCTCAACTGCATGCTCTTATTCCCTCTCCCTGTAATGACTGGACAACACTTATTTTTGGTGCCAGCTGGCTTAAATCAGGAATAATCTTGGGTAGGGGGAAAATGACAATAAAACCATCATAAACTGAGTATAAAATATATATCTGCATGTGTCAGTAACTCCAACGGCCAGCTGCAGTCAGCACAATTATCAGCCTGTAACTGTGCTCAGGGCCAGCGTGGGCTTTTCCACGTCAGCTCCTCCTGCACAGCACATGGGGGCCTGGGCTTGCTGCTGGCTTGTTTCCTTTTAGGAGACTGGGATGAGGAAAGGCTGGGGGGTTTTGTCAAAGAGATAATATTTGAGTGACCGTGTATGTGCTGGAAGCCTCACAGACTGACTGGCCCACGACAGGATCACCCAGTGCTGGGGCGGGGGGGCTGCACCTTGCTGTCCTGGTTAGGGGTGTTAAGCTGCTCCTTTGCCTCAGAGAGGGCCAAGTGCAGCACTTGTGTGCAGAAACACTGCATTAGCCCTGGTTTGCAAAGCTACTGCAGCAACTGGTGTGGCCAGAGCACCCCTTTCTGCACTTGGAAATGAGCTGAGTCAGTCATGGGACAAGGCAGGGCATTCCCCACGTGTGCCCATTGTGAATTCACTGTGCCCCGACTGTGTTGCGTCCTGCTCCTCAGTGACATCCCGCCCAGCCTGGAACATGGAACTCCCCGTTTCCAAGGACACGTGGCCATTGTCACTAGCACACAGCAGGACCGGTCAGACCCTTCAGTGGCTGCGTCGAGAGTGGAGGTGTCGGAGCGATAGCGAGTGTTGTTCCAGCTTGGTTGGTTCTAGCACACGCTGTTCAAGACGCCGATCCACACACTGAGTGGAGGTAATTATTTACAGTTCTGTGCAGAAGGGGGGGGGGGGGCTCAGGGACAAATTCACAAAGCCAGCACCACAAGAACCAGAGTGTCTTTGTATTTCTACATTTTAGCAAAGAAAGGAATTAGTGTTCACTGACTGCAAGTTCCCTAGTCCTCTTCATAATTAGTATTCTGTCTGCTGCTGGGTAATGATCCTCTCACTTCTCATGCTCAATAGTCTGCATGCTCAGACTCTCCCTTCTTCTTAGTGAGAGGCTTCTTGAGTGGATAGCCGTGGTCTGCCCCTGCTGGAATGGCCTTTTACCTCGCAGGAGGTGATTCAGCACAGTTTCCACATTGGCTTTATCAGTTTGTTCCTTTCCTTGGGGATTCTGCCAAATGTCCCTGTGCCCATAAATTCTCCATTCTTTGTGTCCACCATCAGTGGTACATCCTTCTTCCCAAGCCTTGCTAACCTCCCCTGTGTCTGAGGAAACTGAAGCCTGTCAAGCCCTACACCTCCACAAGGCCATTCAGCCAAGAAGCAACCTGCCTTTCAAAGGCCTGGCCATCACTGAGAGCTTGTTGGCTACTGCTTGTTTCATGGGAATAATCTCCCTCCTTGTTGATGAGCCTTGAAAGCCACAAAGGAGAAACATCAAAGAACACATTTTCCTAACTAATATTTTGCATTTTGCAGATTTTTCAGCAGGATCAGTGGCTGTGTGGGAGCCAGACCACCCGAGGCAGAGCGGGATGGTGGAGCTGTGGGCCTGGGCACGATCCAGAGCGTTCCGCAGGGCCCCAACCCGCACTGCGTCCCACAGGGCCCCCAACAGCACTGTGATGCCCGTCAGGGTGACCCAGGGGTCCCAGGACCAACAGGTGAGGGGCAGCTGTCGGGCTCTGCGGGTTGCCAGCGGGTGGGGGCTTGGCCGTGGTGTTGGTGTCAGGTGCTGCTGACCCCGCGGGACCTGTCAGGCAGGGCTGGGGCCCCACTGGTGCTCCAAGGGCCCCTTTGAGGCAGCTGCCCCGGTGGAAACGACTCACAGGGATGACACGGAGGAGGTGCCAGTGGAAGTGGGAAGTTCTCTGATGGAAGTGGTTCTCAGGGATGCCATTGAGGAGGTGCCAGTGAAAGTCAGATGTTCTCCATGCTGGGACACTCAGGAAATTCATGCTCTGGGCATGGCTCTTGGTCAAAATGCATAGATTTCTCATTGTTCTGTGTTTGCCCTACACTCACCGAACATGTCAGGAGAAAGGAAATGCTCTAACAGTATTTTTTAGTACTAGGAGTAGCCATTTCTTTATTCTCAGCTGTGATGCATAGTGGAGAGCTCCAGCTACATGCACACCATTTTCAAAGCTTTTCCAAACAAAGAAATTTTAGCATTTTTAGCAGCCAAAGACATGAATCTTCATTGGTTCTAAATTACATAATTTCTTCAATTAAGTAATATTCTATCTTCGGTATTGATGTCTCTCTTCACATGGTAATTAGTGCACATCTTTCAGTCCATTTATCATAGCTTTTCAGATTTTTTCTAAGGCAGTTTTGCCTACGGAATGAAGCAGTTGGATGGCAGTAGTTGTTTTCATTAAAAAATGTACTTAGGCTGATGAACATTTTAACCTCCAGCGGAATGCAATACATTCTGTACTAAATGATGAGATCAGCCAAGCAACCCGAATTTTGTAATATCTGATTAACCTAGGATAAACTGCTTCCATTTGACACCTGCAAAGAATTGCATCTAGAGCTGAGGACAAGAGAAAGGGCTCTCATGCCTGTTGAGAGTCGAAATTCACCTTATGCAGGTGAAATTCTTCTTGGAGCTGACTCCAGGATGTGCTTCCTTAGTACCAAATAAATCCCAGCATCAGGTCGTGTCCAAAATTCTTACATTTTTGTCAACCACTCTCACCTGGATTGTTAGCTGAACACTGGCCAGTTCAGTTGTACTCAGGCACTTGATTTCAAGGGAAGCCTGTGCCTATAAATTCCAGCAACTGGGAAAGGATGACTTGCTACTTGAACGCTTGGCTGCATTAGAGGCTAAGGGAGGGTTGCTCTCTCAGGGCAGTTTTGTAGCCGGCTGCTTGCAGAGGGAGAGCTGTGTCAAAGCAGCCCTTTTTAGTGATGTGACAGCAAGCCTTCTCAAATACAGCTCTTGTTTAAAGTGAAGGGCCTAGTTAATCAGCAGTGATGGAGAAGAAAACTGAAGTTTTTACAGAAAATATCTTTTTCCTTTAGCCAAATGCCAGCGAGGCATTGCACAATGGAAGTGCGCAGAATGTCCAATTGTATAACCCACTTGGAGGTATGGTTGCCTTTCACATTTTGCTCAATATCTGTAAGACTTTCAACTTGGTAATTCAGTTTTGCAGCATATTCTCGGGACAGGGGATCTCTTGTGTTCAGAGATCTTGGCTGGAGGTGGTATGCCCTCAGGTCAACCTTGCAGTCTCTTGTCACTGCATGTAGCCACTGGTTTGTTTTCCCCTGAGAAAGCCTGCCAGTCCTTCCTTGTTCCCATACTGCTTGATGGGATGCAATTTGGAGCATTGAGGTCAAGGTTTGGACCACTCCATGCACCTAAATTCACTGCCTTGGTAGCTAAGCTTTTGATTTTGGAGTATCTAGGCACTGTCATTATCCTTTAAATTTAATTGGGAATTGAAAGAAAATGACCTTGAGGAAGTTGTGTAGAGAATTTCACAAGGTCAGCATGGGAAACTTTGCTTGATTTAATTTTTTGTCTTGGTTGTTGATAAGCGAGTGTTGCCACAACACTGTGTTGGGTTCTTTTCAAGGAAATGGAAAGGAAGATACTGATGTCATCTTCCCCACGGATTCCATCATTTCCCACAAAACACAACGTGCTTGGGTGATGTCATTTGTTATTAATCTGCTCTCAGTGCTGTTTCCCCAAGGAGCCTGGCTCCAGGCAGACTCGAGGTGCACATTCCCCGTACAGGCACTCAGTGGTGCTGCCTGCAGCAGTGAGCTGAGCCAGGTACAGCCAGCTGCCCTGAGAAAAGCAGGCTCTCACCTGGCTGTGGCTGCAGTCACCTGCCTGCAGGGACTTCCCTGCCACTGCAAGTGCAGCTCTTGCTCTGCCTTAGCCTAATGCAGAGCATTTTAAAGTAGCATCATGGTGGCTTTCCGGAGAGACAAAGCTAAACTTCAAATTTCTCCCTGGGGACATTCTGTTTCACATGTGGATGATGATTTGTGTGATTCTTGGTGGTGGTCTACACAGATCCTAAGGGAATATTTAACATTCAGTAACTGGGGTGTGAGGACTGGCAGTAGTGAGACAATTGTGGAACTTGGTGCCGCTTTGGCTTTAGGCTGGCACAGAGAAACTCAGGTGAGACAGGTCTGGTTGCTGGTAGGGTAGAGGGTGCCTTTGCAACATGCTCCATGCAGTACCAGTTAGGGACTGGGGTTTGTCACAGAATCAGAGAATCAGAATCAGAGTTGGAAGGGATCCACAAGGACATGCAAGTGCAGCTCTGTCCCCAAGAATCCCACCAGGTGCCTGTGGAACTTGTCCAAATGTTTTCTGAGCTCTGGTGGACTTGGTACCATGAGCAGCCTTGTGGGGAGCTGTCCCAGAGCCTGATCACCCTCTGGGTGAAGAACTCTTACCTAAATTTCATCTTAATGCTTGGTTATGGTTTCAGGTAATTTTCTTTAGAAGTCATTCAGGGGTATGGTTTTAGGAGGTGTTTTGTTTGAATGCTGTGGGAAGTTTATCTATCCACATTGGATTGAACTTCTCAAACATTAGTAGTGTCTTCACTTGACAACTGGCATGTCAAGGAGGCATTGTGACATGACGAATGCAAGGATTCCATTGCGGCCTAAGTGAACCTCATGAAAGCAAGGAGCCACTGTGACACAGTGGGGTTTTTTCAAACTCAGGAGATGATTGTGACATGATGGAAGTGATTGAACACACAGGTAAGGCCACTTAAACCAAGCAGCCGTTTTCACACAAAGAAAGCAAGGATTCCATTATGACACGACAGATCCGCATGGCGCATGGAACCAAGGGGCCACAGTTGCACAGTGGAGCTTTTTGAGACCAAGGAGTCATTGTGACGTGATGGAAGATGCTGAAAACAACAGGCAAGGCCACATGGAGCCAAGGGCCATTGTGACATGAAGAAGGCACGGTTAACACTGCGATATGACAGAACTGCATGGAACTAAGGGGCCACTGTGACACAATGGAGCTTTTGGAAACCAAGGAGACCATTGTGACACGGTGGAAGATGATTGAACCAACAGGTAAGGCCATATGGAATCATGTCGCCATGGTGACACTCTGTAGCTTTCTCAAACCAAGGAGATTATTGTGACATGATGGAAGATGATTGAACTCAGAGGTAAGGCCACATGGAGCCAAGGAGGCATTGTGACATGAAGAGAGCAAGGATTCTGCTGTGGCCCAACTGAACCACATGGAACCAAGGAGCCACTGTGACACAGTGGAGGTTTTTCAGAACAAGGAGACCATTGTGACATGATGGCAGATGATTGAACTCACAGGTAAGGCCACATGCAGCCAAGGAGTCGTTTTGATATGAAGAAAGCAAGGACTCCATTGTGACACAACAGAACCACATGGCGCATGGAACCAAGAGGCCACTGTGACACACTGGAGCTTTTTCAGACCAAGGAGACCATTGTGACATGATGGAAGAAGATTAAACCAACAGGTAAGGCCACATGGAGCCCAGGAGGCATTGTGACATGACGAAGGCAAGGATTCCACTGTGGCCTGACTGAACCACATGGAACCAAGGAGCCACTGTGACACAGTGGAGGTTTTTCCAACTCAGGAGACGATTGTGGCATGATGGAAGATGATTGAACTCACAGGTAAGGCCACATTAAAATGAGGAGCCAGGAGGACACTGAAGAGCTTTGCAATCCAAGGAGACTATTATGACATGATGGCAGATGATTGAACTCCGAGGTAAGGCCACATGGAGACAAGGAGGCATTGTGACATGGAGAAAGCAAGGATTCCAGTGGTGCCTAATAGAACCACATCGAACCAAGGAGTCACTGTGACACAGTGGAGCATTTTAAGGCCAAGGAGACCATTGTGACATGATGGAAGATGATTGAACTCACAGGTAAGGCCACATGGAGTCAAGGAGTCGTTTTGACACGAAAAAAGCAAGGACTCCATTGCGACATAACAGAACCGCATGGCGTGTGGAACCAAGGGGCCACTGTGAAACATTGGAGCTTTTTCAGACCAAGGAGTCATTGTGACATGATGGAAGATGATTAAACCAAGAGGTAAGGCCCCATGGAATGAAGAAGCCCTGGTGACACTGTAGAGCTTTTTCAAGCCAAGGAGACTATGGTGGCGTGATGGAAGATAGTTGAACGCAGATGTAAACGCCTCATGGAGCCAAGGAGGCATTGTGACATGACGAATGCAAGGATTCCATTGCGGCCTAAGTGAACCTCATGAAAGCAAGGAGCCACTGTGACACAGTGGGGTTTTTTCAAACTCAGGAGATGATTGTGACATGATGGAAGTGATTGAACACACAGGTAAGGCCACTTAAACCAAGCAGCCGTTTTCACACAAAGAAAGCAAGGATTCCATTGTGACACGACAGATCCGCATGGCGCATGGAACCAAGGGGCCACAGTTGCACAGTGGAGCTTTTTGAGACCAAGGAGTCATTGTGACGTGATGGAAGATGCTGAAACCAACAGGCAAGGCCACATGGAGCCAAGGGCCATTGTGACATGAAGAAGGCACGGTTAACACTGCGACATGACAGAACTGCATGGAACCAAGGGGCCACTGTGACACAATGGAGCTTTTGGAAACCAAGGAGACCATTGTGACATGGTGGAAGATCATTGAACCAACAGGTAAGGCCACATGGAATCATGGCGCCATGGTGACACTCTGTAGCTTTCTCAAACCAAGGAGATTATTGTGACATGATGGAAGATGATTGAACTCAGAGGTAAGGCCAAATGGAGCCAAGGAGGCATTGTGACATGAAGAAAGCACGGTTAACATTGCGACATGACAGAACTGCATGGAACCAAGAGGCCACTGTGACACAATGGAGCTTTTGGAAACCAAGGAGACCATTGTGACATGGTGGAAGATGATTGAACCAACAGGTAAGGCCACATGGAATCATGTCGCCATGGTGACACTCTGTAGCTTTCTCAAACCAAGGAGATTATTGTGACATGATGGAAGATGATTGAACTCAGAGGTAAGGCCACATGGAGCCAAGGAGGCATTGTGACATGAAGAGAGCAAGGATTCTGCTGTGGCCCAACTGAACCACATGGAACCAAGGAGACACTGTGACACAGTGGAGGTTTTTCAGACCAAGGAGACCATTGTGACATGATGGCAGATGATTGAACTCACAGGTAAGGCCACATGCAGCCAAGGAGTCGTTTTGATATGAAGAAAGCAAGGACTCCATTGTGACACAACAGAACCACATGGCGCATGGAACCAAGAGGCCACTGCGACACAGTGGAGCTTTTTCAGACCAAGGAGACCATTGTGACATGATGGAAGAAGATTAAACCAACAGGTAAGGCCACATGGAGCCCAGGAGGCATTGTGACATGACGAAGGCAAGGATTCCACTGTGGCCTGACTGAACCACATGGAACCAAGGAGACACTGTGACACAGTGGAGGTTTTTCCAACTCAGGAGACGATTGTGGCATGATGGAAGATGATTGAACTCACAGGTAAGGCCACATTAAAATGAGGAGCCAGGAGGACACTGTAGAGCTTTGCAATCTAAGGAGACTATTATGACATGATGGCAGATGATTGAACTCAGAGGTAAGGCCACATGGAGACAAGGAGGCATTGTGACATGGAGAAAGCAAGGATTCCAGTGGTGCCTAATAGAACCACATCGAACCAAGGAGTCACTGTGACACAGTGGAGCTTTTTAAGGCCAAGGAGACCATTGTGACATGATGGAAGATGAGCAAACTCACAGGTAAGGCCACATGGAGCCAAGGAGTCGTTTTGACACAACAAAAACAAGGACTCCATTGCGACATAACAGAACCGCATGGCGTGTGGAACCAAAGGGCCACTGTGACACAGTGGACGTTTTTTCAGACCAAGGAGTCATTGTGACATGATGGAAGATGATTAAACCAAGAGGTAAGGCCCCATGGAATGAAGAAGCCCTGGTGACACTGTAGAGCTTTTTCAAGCCAAGGAGACTATGGTGGCGTGATGGAAGATAGTTGAACGCAGATGTAAACGCCTCATGGAGCCAAGGAGGCATTGTGACATGACGAATGCAAGGATTCCATTGTGGCCTAAGTGAACCTCATGAAAGCAAGGAGCCACTGTGACACAGTGGGGTTTTTTCAAACTCAGGAGATGATTGTGACATGATGGAAGTGATTGAACACACAGGTAAGGCCACTTAAACCAAGCAGCCGTTTTCACACAAAGAAAGCAAGGATTCCATTGTGACACGACAGATCCGCATGGCACATGGAACCAAGGGGCCACAGTTGCACAGTGGAGCTTTTTGAGACCAAGGAGTCATTGTGACGTGATGGAAGATGCTGAAACCAACAGGCAAGGCCACATGGAGCCAAGGGCCATTGTGACATGAAGAAGGCACGGTTAACATTGCGACATGACAGAACTGCATGGAACCAAGAGGCCACTGTGACACAATGGAGCTTTTGGAAACCAAGGAGACCATTGTGACATGGTGGAAGATGATTGAACCAACAGGTAAGGCCACATGGAATCATGTCGCCATGGTGACACTCTGTAGCTTTCTCAAACCAAGGAGATTATTGTGACATGATGGAAGATGATTGAACTCAGAGGTAAGGCCAAATGGAGCCAAGGAGGCATTGTGACATGAAGAAAGCAAGGATTCCACTGTGGCCCAACTGAACCACATGGAACCAAGGAGCCACTGTGACACAGTGGAGGTTTTTCAGACCAAGGAGACCATTGTGACATGATGGCAGATGATTGAACCCACAGGTAAGGCCACATGCAGCCAAGGAGTCATTTTGATATGAAGAAAGCAAGGACTCCATTGTGACACAACAGAACCACATGGCGCATGGAACCAAGAGGCCACTGTGACACAGTGGAGCTTTTTCAGACCAAGGAGACCATTGTGGCATGATGGAAGAAGATTAAACCAACAGGTAAGGCCACATGGAGCCAAGGAGGCATTGTGACATGACGAAGGCAAGGATTCCACTGTGGCCTGACTGAACCACATGGAACTAAGGAGCCACTGTGACACAGTGGAGGTTTTTCAAACTCAGGAGACGATTGTGACATGATGGAAGATGATTGAACTCACAGGTAAGGCCACATTAAAATGAGGAGCCAGGAGGACACTGAAGAGCTTTGCAATCCAAGGAGACTATTATGACATGATGGCAGATGATTGAACTCCGAGGTAAGGCCACATGGAGACAAGGAGGCATTGTGACATGGAGAAAGCAAGGATTCCAGTGGTGCCTAATAGAACCACATCGAACCAAGGAGTCACTGTGAACACAGTGGAGCATTTTCAGGCCAAGGAGACCATTGTGACATGATGGAAGATGAGCAAACTCACAGGTAAGGCCACATGGAGTCAAGGAGTTGTTTTGACACAAAAAAAGCAAGGACTCCATTGCGACATAACAGAACCGCATGGCATGTGGAACCAAGGGGCCACTGTGACACAGAGGACGTTTTTTAAGACCAAGGAGTCATTGTGACATGATGGAAGATGATTAAACCAAGAGGTAAGGCCCCATGGAATGAAGAAGCCCTGGTGACACTGTAGAGCTTTTTCAAGCCAAGGAGACTATGGTGGCGTGATGGAAGATAGTTGAACGCAGATGTAAAGGCCTCATGGAGCCAAGGAGGCATTGTGACATGACGAATGCAAGGATTCCATTGCGGCCTAAGTGAACCTCATGAAAGCAAGGAGCCACTGTGACAAAGTGGGGTTTTTTCAAACTCAGGAGATGATTGTGACATGATGGAAGTGATTGAACACACAGGAAAGGCCACTTAAACCAAGCAGCCGTTTTCACACAAAGAAAGCAAGGATTCCATTATGACACGACAGATCCGCATGGCGCATGGAACCAAGGGGCCACAGTTGCACAGTGGAGCTTTTTGAGACCAAGGAGTCATTGTGACGTGATGGAAGATGCTGAAACCAACAGGCAAGGCCACATGGAGCCAAGGGCCATTGTGACATGAAGAAGGCACGGTTAACATTGCGACATGACAGAACTGCATGGAACCAAGGGGCCACTGTGACACAATGGAGCTTTTGGAAACCAGGGAGACCATTGTGACATGGTGGACGATGATTGAACCAACAGGTAAGGCCACATGGAATCATGTCGCCATGGTGACACTCTGTAGCTTTCTCAAACCAAGGAGATTATTGTGACATGATGGAAGATGATTGAACTCAGAGGTAAGGCCAAATGGAGCCAAGGAGGCATTGTGACATGAAGAAAGCAAGGATTCCACTGTGGCCCAACTGAACCACATGGAACCAAGGAGACACTGTGACACAGTGGAGGTTTTTCAGAACAAGGAGACCATTGTGACATGATGGCAGATGATTGAACTCACAGGTAAGGCCACATGCAGCCAAGGAGTCGTTTTGATATGAAGAAAGCAAGGACTCCATTGTGACACAACAGAACCACATGGCGCATGGAACCAAGAGGCCACTGTGACACAGTGGAGCTTTTTCAGACCAAGGAGACCATTGTGGCATGATGGAAGAAGATTAAACCAACAGGTAAGGCCACATGGAGCCAAGGAGGCATTGTGACATGACGAAGGCAAGGATTCCACTGTGGCCTGACTGAACCACATGGAACCAAGGAGCCACTGTGACACAGTGGAGGTTTTTCAAACTCAGGAGACGATTGTGACATGATGGAAGATGATTGACCTCACAGGTAAGGCCACATTAAAATGAGGAGCCAGGAGGACACTGAAGAGCTTTGCAATCCAAGGAGACTATTATGACATGATGGCAGATGATTGAACTCCGAGGTAAGGCCACATGGAGACAAGGAGGCATTGTGACATGGAGAAAGCAAGGATTCCAGTGGTGCCTAATAGAACCACATCGAACCAAGGAGTCACTGTGACACAGTGGAGCATTTTAAGGCCAAGGAGACCATTGTGACATGATGGAAGATGAGCAAACTCACAGGTAAGGCCACATGGAGCCAAGGAGTCGTTTTGACACAAAAAAAGCAAGGACTCCATTGCGACATAACAGAACCGCATGGCATGTGGAACCAAGGGGCCACTGTGACACAGTGGACGTTTTTTCAGACCAAGGAGTCATTGTGACATGATGGAAGATGATTAAACCAAGAGGTAAGGCCCCATGGAATGAAGAAGCCCTGGTGACACTGTAGAGCTTTTTCAAGCCAAGGAGACTATGGTGGCGTGATGGAAGATAGTTGAACGCAGATGTAAAGGCCTCATGGAGCCAAGGAGGCATTGTGACATGACGAATGCAAGGATTCCATTGCGGCCTAAGTGAACCTCATGAAAGCAAGGAGCCACTGTGACACAGTGGGGTTTTTTCAAACTCAGGAGATGATTGTGACATGATGGAAGTGATTGAACACACAGGAAAGGCCACTTAAACCAAGCAGCCGTTTTCACACAAAGAAAGCAAGGATTCCATTGTGACATGACAGATCCGCATGGCGCATGGAACCAAGGGGCCACAGTTACACGGGGGGCTTTTTGAGACCAAGGAGTCATTGTGACGTGATGGAAGATGCTGAAACCAACAGGCAAGGCCACATGGAGCCAAGGGCCATTGTGACATGAAGAAGGCACGGTTAACATTGCGACATGACAGAACTGCATGGAACCAAGGGGCCACTGTGTCACAATGGAGCATTTGGAAACCAAGGAGACCATTGTGACATGATGGAAGATGATTGAAGCAACAGGTAAGGCCACATGGAATCATGGCGCCATGGTGACACTCTGGAGCTTTCTCAAACCAAGGAGACTATTATGACATGATGGAAGATGATTGAACACAGAGGTAAGGCCAAATGGAGCCAAGGAGGCATTGTGACATGAAGAAAGCACGGTTAACATTGCGACATGACAGAACTGCATGGAACCAAGATGCCACTGTGACACAATGGAGCTTGTGGAAGCCAAGGAGACCATTGTGACATGGTGGAAGATGATTGAACCAACAGGTAAGGCCACATGGAATCATGTCGCCATGGTGACACTCTGTAGCTTTCTCAAACCAAGGAGATTATTGTGACATGATGGAAGATGATTGAACTCAGAGGTAAGGCCAAATGGAGCCAAGGAGGCATTGTGACATGAAGAGAGCAAGGATTCTGCTGTGGCCCAACTGAACCACATGGAACCAAGGAGACACTGTGACACAGTGGAGGTTTTTCAGACCAAGGAGACCATTGTGACATGATGGCAGATGATTGAACTCACAGGTAAGGCCACATGCAGCCAAGGAGTCGTTTTGATATGAAGAAAGCAAGGACTCCATTGTGACACAACAGAACCACATGGCGCATGGAACCAAGAGGCCACTGCGACACAGTGGAGCTTTTTCAGACCAAGGAGACCATTGTGACATGATGGAAGAAGATTAAACCAACAGGTAAGGCCACATGGAGCCCAGGAGGCATTGTGACATGACGAAGGCAAGGATTCCACTGTGGCCTGACTGAACCACATGGAACCAAGGAGCCACTGTGACACAGTGGAGGTTTTTCCAACTCAGGAGACGATTGTGGCATGATGGAAGATGATTGAACTCACAGGTAAGGCCACATTAAAATGAGGAGCCAGGAGGACACTGTAGAGCTTTGCAATCCAAGGAGACTATTATGACATGATGGCAGATGATTGAACTCAGAGGTAAGGCCACATGGAGACAAGGAGGCATTGTGACATGGAGAAAGCAAGGATTCCAGTGGTGCCTAATAGAACCACATCGAACCAAGGAGTCACTGTGACACAGTGGAGCATTTTAAGGCCAAGGAGACCATTGTGACATGATGGAAGATGAGCAAACTCACAGGTAAAGCCACATGGAGCCAAGGAGTCGTTTTGACACAACAAAAACAAGGACTCCATTGCGACATAACAGAACCGCATGGCGTGTGGAACCAAAGGGCCACTGTGACACAGTGGACGTTTTTCAGACCAAGGAGACCATTGTGGCATGATGGAAGATGATTAAACCAAGAGGTAAGGCCCCATGGAATGAAGAAGCCCTGGTGACACTGTAGAGCTTTTTCAAGCCAAGGAGACTATGGTGGCGTGATGGAAGATAGTTGAACGCAGATGTAAAGGCCTCATGGAGCCAAGGAGGCATTGTGACATGACGAATGCAAGGATTCCATTGCGGCCTAAGTGAACCTCATCGAACCAAGGAGACACTGTGACACAATGGAGGTTTTTCAGAACAAGGAGACCATTGTGACATGATGGCAGATGATTGAACTCACAGGTAAGGCCACATGCAGCCAAGGTGTCGTTTTGATATGAAGAAAGCAAGGACTCCATTGTGACACAACAGAACCACATGGCGCATGGAACCAAGAGGCCACTGTGACACAGTGGAGCTTTTTCAGACCAAGGAGACCATTGTGACATGATGGAAGAAGATTAAACCAACAGGTAAGGCCACATGGAGCCCAGGAGGCATTGTGACATGACGAAGGCAAGGATTCCACTGTGGCCTGACTGAACCATATGGAACCAAGGAGCCACTGTGACACAGTGGACGTTTTTTCAGACCAAGGAGTCATTGTGACATGATGGAAGATGATTAAACCAAGAGGTAAGGCCCCATGGAATGAAGAAGCCCTGTTGACACTCTAGAGCTTTTTCAAGCCAAGGAGACTATGGTGGCGTGATGGAAGATAGTTGAACGCAGATGTAAACGCCTCATGGAGCCAAGGAGGCATTGTGACATGACGAATGCAAGGATTCCATTGCGGCCTAAGTGAACCTCATGAAACCAAGGAGCCACTGTGACACAGTGGGGTTTTTTCAAACTCAGGAGATGATGGTGACATGATGGAAGTGATTGAACACACAGGTAAGGCCACTTAAACCAAGCAGCCGTTTTCACACAAAGAAAGCAAGGATTCCATTGTGACACGACAGATCCGCATGGCGCATGGAACCAAGGGGCCACAGTTGCACAGTGGAGCTTTTTGAGACCAAGGAGTCATTGTGACGTGATGGAAGATGCTGAAAACAACAGGCAAGGCCACATGGAGCCAAGGGCCATTGTGACATGAAGAAGGCACGGTTAACACTGCGACATGACAGAACTGCATGGAACCAAGGGGCCACTGTGACACAATGGAGCATTTGGAAACCAAGGAGACCATTGTGACATGATGGAAGATGATTGAACCAACAGGTAAGGCCACATGGAATCATGGCGCCATGGTGACACTCTGTAGCTTTCTCAAACCAAGGAGATTATTGTGACATGATGGAAGATGATTGAACTCAGAGGTAAGGCCAAATGGAGCCAAGGAGGCATTGTGACATGAAGAAAGCACGGTTAACATTGCGACATGACAGAACTGCATGGAACCAAGAGGCCACTGTGACACAATGGAGCTTTTGGAAACCAAGGAGACCATTGTGACATGGTGGAAGATGATTGAACCAACAGGTAAGGCCACATGGAATCATGGCGCCATGGTGACACTCTGTAGCTTTCTCAAACCAAGGAGATTATTGTGACATGATGGAAGATGATTGAACTCAGAGGTAAGGCCACATGGAGCCAAGGAGGCATTGTGACATGAAGAAAGCAAGGATTCCACTGTGGCCCAACTGAACCACATGGAACCAAGGAGACACTGTGACACCGTGGAGGTTTTTCAGACCAAGGAGACCATTGTGACATGATGGCAGATGATTGAACCCACAGGTAAGGCCACATGCAGCCAAGGAGTCATTTTGATATGAAGAAAGCAAGGACTCCATTGTGACACAACAGAACCACATGGCGCATGGAACCAAGAGGCCACTGTGACACAGTGGAGCTTTTTCAGACCAAGGAGACCATTGTGGCATGATGGAAGAAGATTAAACCAACAGGTAAGGCCACATGGAGCCCAGGAGGCATTGTGACATGACGAAGGCAAGGATTCCACTGTGGCCTGACTGAACCACATGGAACCAAGGAGCCACTGTGACACAGTGGAGGTTTTTCAAACTCAGGAGACGATTGTGACATGATGGAAGATGATTGAACTCACAGGTAAGGCCACATTTAAATGAGGAGCCAGGAGGACACTGAAGAGCTTTGCAATCCAAGGAGACTATTATGACATGATGGCAGATGATTGAACTCCGAGGTAAGGCCACATGGAGACAAGGAGGCATTGTGACATGGAGAAAGCAAGGATTCCAGTGGTGCCTAATAGAACCACATCGAACCAAGGAGTCACTGTGACACAGTGGAGCATTTTAAGGCCAAGGAGACCATTGTGACATGATGGAAGATGAGCAAACTCACAGGTAAGGCCACATGAAGTCAAGGAGTCGTTTTGACACAAAAAAAGCAAGGACTCCATTGCGACATAACAGAACCGCATGGCATGTGGAACCAAGGGGCCACTGTGACACAGAGGACGTTTTTTCAGACCAAGGAGTCATTGTGACATGATGGAAGATGATTAAACCAAGAGGTAAGGCCCCATGGAATGAAGAAGCCCTGGTGACACTGTAGAGCTTTTTCAAGCCAAGGAGACTATGGTGGCGTGATGGAAGATAGTTGAACGCAGATGTAAACGCCTCATGGAGCCAAGGAGGCATTGTGACATGACGAATGCAAGGATTCCATTGCGGCCTAAGTGAACCTCATGAAAGCAAGGAGCCACTGTGACAAAGTGGGGTTTTTTCAAACTCAGGAGATGATTGTGACATGATGGAAGTGATTGAACACACAGGAAAGGCCACTTAAACCAAGCAGCCGTTTTCACACAAAGAAAGCAAGGATTCCATTATGACACGACAGATCCGCATGGCGCATGGAACCAAGGGGCCACAGTTGCACAGTGGAGCTTTTTGAGACCAAGGAGTCATTGTGACGTGATGGAAGATGCTGAAAACAACAGGCAAGGCCACATGGAGCCAAGGGCCATTGTGACATGAAGAAGGCACGGTTAACATTGCGACATGACAGAACTGCATGGAACCAAGAGGCCACTGTGACACAATGGAGCTTTTGGAAACCAAGGAGACCATTGTGACATGGTGGACGATGATTGAACCAACAGGTAAGGCCACATGGAATCATGTCGCCATGGTGACACTCTGTAGCTTTCTCAAACCAAGGAGATTATTGTGACATGATGGAAGATGATTGAACTCAGAGGTAAGGCCAAATGGAGCCAAGGAGGCATTGTGACATGAAGAAAGCAAGGATTCCACTGTGGCCCAACTGAACCACATGGAACCAAGGAGACACTGTGACACAGTGGAGGTTTTTCAGAACAAGGAGACCATTGTGACATGATGGCAGATGATTGAACTCACAGGTAAGGCCACATGCAGCCAAGGAGTCGTTTTGATATGAAGAAAGCAAGGACTCCATTGTGACACAACAGAACCACATGGCGCATGGAACCAAGAGGCCACTGTGACACAGTGGAGCTTTTTCAGACCAAGGAGACCATTGTGGCATGATGGAAGAAGATTAAACCAACAGGTAAGGCCACATGGAGCCCAGGAGGCATTGTGACATGACGAAGGCAAGGATTCCACTGTGGCCTGACTGAACCACATGGAACCAAGGAGCCACTGTGACACAGTGGAGGTTTTTCAAACTCAGGAGACGATTGTGACATGATGGAAGATGATTGACCTCACAGGTAAGGCCACATTAAAATGAGGAGCCAGGAGGACACTGAAGAGCTTTGCAATCCAAGGAGACTATTATGACATGATGGCAGATTATTGAACTCCGAGGTAAGGCCACATGGAGACAAGGAGGCATTGTGACATGGAGAAAGCAAGGATTCCAGTGGTGCCTAATAGAACCACATCGAACCAAGGAGTCACTGTGACACAGTGGAGCATTTTAAGGCCAAGGAGACCATTGTGACATGATGGAAGATGAGCAAACTCACAGGTAAGGCCACATGGAGCCAAGGAGTCGTTTTGACACAAAAAAAGCAAGGACTCCATTGCGACATAACAGAACCGCATGGCATGTGGAACCAAGGGGCCACTGTGACACAGTGGACGTTTTTTCAGACCAAGGAGTCATTGTGACATGATGGAAGATGATTAAACCAAGAGGTAAGGCCCCATGGAATGAAGAAGCCCTGGTGACACTGTAGAGCTTTTTCAAGCCAAGGAGACTATGGTGGCGTGATGGAAGATAGTTGAACGCAGATGTAAAGGCCTCATGGAGCCAAGGAGGCATTGTGACATGACGAATGCAAGGATTCCATTGCGGCCTAAGTGAACCTCATGAAAGCAAGGAGCCACTGTGACACAGTGGGGTTTTTTCAAACTCAGGAGATGATTGTGACATGATGGAAGTGATTGAACACACAGGAAAGGCCACTTAAACCAAGCAGCCGTTTTCACTCAAAGAAAGCAAGGATTCCATTGTGACATGACAGATCCGCATGGCGCATGGAACCAAGGGGCCACAGTTACACGGGGGGCTTTTTGAGACCAAGGAGTCATTGTGACGTGATGGAAGATGCTGAAACCAACAGGCAAGGCCACATGGAGCCAAGGGCCATTGTGACATGAAGAAGGCACGGTTAACACTGCAACATGACAGAACTGCATGGAACCAAGGGGCCACTGTGTCACAATGGAGCATTTGGAAACCAAGGAGACCATTGTGACACGGTGGAAGATGATTGAAGCAACAGGTAAGGCCACATGGAATCATGGCGCCATGGTGACACTCTGGAGCTTTCTCAAACCAAGGAGACTATTATGACATGATGGAAGATGATTGAACACAGAGGTAAGGCCAAATGGAGCCAAGGAGGCATTGTGACATGAAGAAAGCACGGTTAACATTGCGACATGACAGAACTGCATGGAACCAAGATGCCACTGTGACACAATGGAGCTTGTGGAAGCCAAGGAGACCATTGTGACATGGTGGAAGATGATTGAACCAACAGGTAAGGCCACATGGAATCATGTCGCCATGGTGACACTCTGTAGCTTTCTCAAACCAAGGAGATTATTGTGACATGATGGAAGATGATTGAACTCAGAGGTAAGGCCAAATGGAGCCAAGGAGGCATTGTGACATGAAGAGAGCAAGGATTCCACTGTGGCCCAACTGAACCACATGGAACCAAGGAGCCACTGTGACACAGTGGAGGTTTTTCAGAACAAGGAGACCATTGTGACATGATGGCAGATGATTGAACTCACAGGTAAGGCCACATGCAGCCAAGGAGTCGTTTTGATATGAAGAAAGCAAGGACTCCATTGTGACACAACAGAACCACATGGCGCATGGAACCAAGAGGCCACTGTGACACAGTGGAGCTTTTTCAGACCAAGGAGACCATTGTGGCATGATGGAAGAAGATTAAACCAACAGGTAAGGCCACATGGAGCCCAGGAGGCATTGTGACATGACGAAGGCAAGGATTCCACTGTGGCCTGACTGACTCATATGGAACCAAGGAGCCACTGTGACACAGTGGAGGTTTTTCAAACTCAGGAGACGATTGTGACATGATGGAAGATGATTGACCTCACAGGTAAGGCCACATTAAAATGAGGAGCCAGGAGGACACTGAAGAGCTTTGCAATCCAAGGAGACTATTATGACATGATGGCAGATTATTGAACTCCGAGGTAAGGCCACATGGAGACAAGGAGGCATTGTGACATGGAGAAAGCAAGGATTCCAGTGGTGCCTAATAGAACCACATCGAACCAAGGAGTCACTGTGACACAGTGGAGCATTTTAAGGCCAAGGAGACCATTGTGACATGATGGAAGATGAGCAAACTCACAGGTAAGGCCACATGGAGCCAAGGAGTCGTTTTGACACAAAAAAAGCAAGGACTCCATTGCGACATAACAGAACCGCATGGCATGTGGAACCAAGGGGCCACTGTGACACAGTGGACGTTTTTTCAGACCAAGGAGTCATTGTGACATGATGGAAGATGATTAAACCAAGAGGTAAGGCCCCATGGAATGAAGAAGCCCTGGTGACACTGTAGAGCTTTTTCAAGCCAAGGAGACTATGGTGGCGTGATGGAAGATAGTTGAACGCAGATGTAAAGGCCTCATGGAGCCAAGGAGGCATTGTGACATGACGAATGCAAGGATTCCATTGCGGCCTAAGTGAACCTCATGAAAGCAAGGAGCCACTGTGACACAGTGGGGTTTTTTCAAACTCAGGAGATGATTGTGACATGATGGAAGTGATTGAACACACAGGAAAGGCCACTTAAACCAAGCAGCCGTTTTCACTCAAAGAAAGCAAGGATTCCATTGTGACATGACAGATCCGCATGGCGCATGGAACCAAGGGGCCACAGTTACACGGGGGGCTTTTTGAGACCAAGGAGTCATTGTGACGTGATGGAAGATGCTGAAACCAACAGGCAAGGCCACATGGAGCCAAGGGCCATTGTGACATGAAGAAGGCACGGTTAACACTGCAACATGACAGAACTGCATGGAACCAAGGGGCCACTGTGTCACAATGGAGCATTTGGAAACCAAGGAGACCATTGTGACACGGTGGAAGATGATTGAAGCAACAGGTAAGGCCACATGGAATCATGGCGCCATGGTGACACTCTGGAGCTTTCTCAAACCAAGGAGACTATTATGACATGATGGAAGATGATTGAACACAGAGGTAAGGCCAAATGGAGCCAAGGAGGCATTGTGACATGAAGAAAGCACGGTTAACATTGCGACATGACAGAACTGCATGGAACCAAGATGCCACTGTGACACAATGGAGCTTGTGGAAGCCAAGGAGACCATTGTGACATGGTGGAAGATGATTGAACCAACAGGTAAGGCCACATGGAATCATGTCGCCATGGTGACACTCTGTAGCTTTCTCAAACCAAGGAGATTATTGTGACATGATGGAAGATGATTGAACTCAGAGGTAAGGCCAAATGGAGCCAAGGAGGCATTGTGACATGAAGAGAGCAAGGATTCTGCTGTGGCCCAACTGAACCACATGGAACCAAGGAGACACTGTGACACAGTGGAGGTTTTTCAGACCAAGGAGACCATTGTGACATGATGGCAGATGATTGAACTCACAGGTAAGGCCACATGCAGCCAAGGAGTCGTTTTGATATGAAGAAAGCAAGGACTCCATTGTGACACAACAGAACCACATGGCGCATGGAACCAAGAGGCCACTGCGACACAGTGGAGCTTTTTCAGACCAAGGAGACCATTGTGACATGATGGAAGAAGATTAAACCAACAGGTAAGGCCACATGGAGCCCAGGAGGCATTGTGACATGACGAAGGCAAGGATTCCACTGTGGCCTGACTGAACCACATGGAACCAAGGAGCCACTGTGACACAGTGGAGGTTTTTCAAACTCAGGAGACGATTGTGGCATGATGGAAGATGATTGAACTCACAGGTAAGGCCACATTAAAATGAGGAGCCAGGAGGACACTGAAGAGCTTTGCAATCCAAGGAGACTATTATGACATGATGGCAGATGATTGAACTCCGAGGTAAGGCCACATGGAGACAAGGAGGCATTGTGACATGGAGAAAGCAAGGATTCCAGTGGTGCCTAATAGAACCACATCGAACCAAGGAGTCACTGTGACACAGTGGAGCATTTTAAGGCCAAGGAGACCATTGTGACATGATGGAAGATGAGCAAACTCACAGGTAAGGCCACATGGAGCCAAGGAGTCGTTTTGACACAAAAAAAGCAAGGACTCCATTGCGACATAACAGAACCGCATGGCATGTGGAACCAAGGGGCCACTGTGACACAGTGGACGTTTTTTCAGACCAAGGAGTCATTGTGACATGATGGAAGATGATTAAACCAAGAGGTAAGGCCCCATGGAATGAAGAAGCCCTGGTGACACTGTAGAGCTTTTTCAAGCCAAGGAGACTATGGTGGCGTGATGGAAGATAGTTGAACGCAGATGTAAAGGCCTCATGGAGCCAAGGAGGCATTGTGACATGACGAATGCAAGGATTCCATTGCGGCCTAAGTGAACCTCATGAAAGCAAGGAGCCACTGTGACACAGTGGGGTTTTTTCAAACTCAGGAGATGATTGTGACATGATGGAAGTGATTGAACACACAGGAAAGGCCACTTAAACCAAGCAGCCGTTTTCACTCAAAGAAAGCAAGGATTCCATTGTGACATGACAGATCCGCATGGCGCATGGAACCAAGGGGCCACAGTTACACGGGGGGCTTTTTGAGACCAAGGAGTCATTGTGACGTGATGGAAGATGCTGAAACCAACAGGCAAGGCCACATGGAGCCAAGGGCCATTGTGACATGAAGAAGGCACGGTTAACACTGCAACATGACAGAACTGCATGGAACCAAGGGGCCACTGTGTCACAATGGAGCATTTGGAAACCAAGGAGACCATTGTGACACGGTGGAAGATGATTGAAGCAACAGGTAAGGCCACATGGAATCATGGCGCCATGGTGACACTCTGGAGCTTTCTCAAACCAAGGAGACTATTATGACATGATGGAAGATGATTGAACACAGAGGTAAGGCCAAATGGAGCCAAGGAGGCATTGTGACATGAAGAAAGCACGGTTAACATTGCGACATGACAGAACTGCATGGAACCAAGATGCCACTGTGACACAATGGAGCTTGTGGAAGCCAAGGAGACCATTGTGACATGGTGGAAGATGATTGAACCAACAGGTAAGGCCACATGGAATCATGTCGCCATGGTGACACTCTGTAGCTTTCTCAAACCAAGGAGATTATTGTGACATGATGGAAGATGATTGAACTCAGAGGTAAGGCCAAATGGAGCCAAGGAGGCATTGTGACATGAAGAGAGCAAGGATTCCACTGTGGCCCAACTGAACCACATGGAACCAAGGAGACACTGTGACACAGTGGAGGTTTTTCAGACCAAGGAGACCATTGTGACATGATGGCAGATGATTGAACTCACAGGTAAGGCCACATGCAGCCAAGGAGTCGTTTTGATATGAAGAAAGCAAGGACTCCATTGTGACACAACAGAACCACATGGCGCATGGAACCAAGAGGCCACTGTGACACAGTGGAGCTTTTTCAGACCAAGGAGACCATTGTGACATGATGGAAGAAGATTAAACCAACAGGTAAGGCCACATGGAGCCCAGGAGGCATTGTGACATGATGAAGGCAAGGATTCCACTGTGGCCTGACTGAACCACATGGAACCAAGGAGCCACTGTGACACAGTGGAGGTTTTTCCAACTCAGGAGATGATTGTGACATGATGGAAGATGATTGAACTCACAGGTAAGGCCACATTAAAATGAGGAGCCAGGAGGACACTGTAGAGCTTTGCAATCCAAGGAGACTATTATGACATGATGGCAGATGATTGAACTCCGAGGTAAGGCCACATGGAGACAAGGAGGCATTGTGACATGGAGAAAGCAAGGATTCCAGTGGTGCCTAATAGAACCACATCGAACCAAGGAGTCACTGTGACACAGTGGAGCTTTTTAAGGCCAAGGAGACCATTGTGACATGATGGAAGATGAGCAAACTCACAGGTAAGGCCACATGGAGCCAAGGAGTCGTTTTGACACAACAAAAACAAGGACTCCATTGCGACATAACAGAACCGCATGGCGTGTGGAACCAAAGGGCCACTGTGACACAGTGGACGTTTTTCAGACCAAGGAGACCATTGTGGCATGATGGAAGATGATTAAACCAAGAGGTAAGGCCCCATGGAATGAAGAAGCCCTGGTGACACTGTAGAGCTTTTTCAAGCCAAGGAGACTATGGTGGCGTGATGGAAGATAGTTGAACGCAGATGTAAAGGCCTCATGGAGCCAAGGAGGCATTGTGACATGACGAATGCAAGGATTCCATTGCGGCCTAAGTGAACCTCATGAAAGCAAGGAGCCACTGTGACACAGTGGGGTTTTTTCAAACTCAGGAGATGATTGTGACATGATGGAAGTGATTGAACACACAGGAAAGGCCACTTAAACCAAGCAGCCGTTTTCACACAAAGAAAGCAAGGATTCCATTGTGACACGACAGATCCGCATAGCGCATGGAACCAAGGGGCCACAGTTGCACAGTGGAGCTTTTTGAGACCAAGGAGTCATTGTGACGTGATGGAAGATGCTGAAACCAACAGGCAAGGCCACATGGAGCCAAGGGCCATTGTGACATGAAGAAGGCACGGTTAACATTGCGACATGACAGAACTGCATGGAACCAAGAGGCCACTGTGACACAATGGAGCTTTTGGAAACCAAGGACACCATTGTGACATGGTGGAAGATGATTGAACCAACAGGTAAGGCCACATGGAATCATGGCGCCATGGTGACACTCTGTAGCTTTCTCAAACCAAGGAGATTATTGTGACATGATGGAAGATGATTGAACTCAGAGGTAAGGCCAAATGGAGCCAAGGAGGCATTGTGACATGAAGAAAGCAAGGATTCCACTGTGGCCCAACTGAACCACATGGAACCAAGGAGACACTGTGACACAGTGGAGGTTTTTCAGACCAAGGAGACCATTGTGACATGATGGCAGATGATTGAACCCACAGGTAAGGCCACATGCAGCCAAGGAGTCATTTTGATATGAAGAAAGCAAGGACTCCATTGTGACACAACAGAACCACATGGCGCATGGAACCAAGAGGCCACTGTGACACAGTGGAGCTTTTTCAGACCAAGGAGACCATTGTGGCATGATGGAAGAAGATTAAACCAACAGGTAAGGCCACATGGAGCCAAGGAGGCATTGTGACATGACGAAGGCAAGGATTCCACTGTGGCCTGACTGAACCACATGGAACCAAGGAGCCACTGTGACACAGTGGAGGTTTTTCAAACTCAGGAGACGATTGTGACATGATGGAAGATGATTGAACTCACAGGTAAGGCCACATTAAAATGAGGAGCCAGGAGGACACTGAAGAGCTTTGCAATCCAAGGAGACTATTATGACATGATGGCAGATGATTGAACTCCGAGGTAAGGCCACATGGAGACAAGGAGGCATTGTGACATGGAGAAAGCAAGGATTCCAGTGGTGCCTAATAGAACCACATCGAACCAAGGAGTCACTGTGACACAGTGGAGCATTTTAAGGCCAAGGAGACCATTGTGACATGATGGAAGATGAGCAAACTCACAGGTAAGGCCACATGGAGTCAAGGAGTCGTTTTGACACAAAAAAAGCAAGGACTCCATTGCGACATAACAGAACCGCATGGCATGTGGAACCAAGGGGCCACTGTGACACAGAGGACGTTTTTTCAGACCAAGGAGTCATTGTGACATGATGGAAGATGATTAAACCAAGAGGTAAGGCCCCATGGAATGAAGAAGCCCTGGTGACACTGTAGAGCTTTTTCAAGCCAAGGAGACTATGGTGGCGTGATGGAAGATAGTTGAACGCAGATGTAAAGGCCTCATGGAGCCAAGGAGGCATTGTGACATGACGAATGCAAGGATTCCATTGCGGCCTAAGTGAACCTCATGAAAGCAAGGAGCCACTGTGACACAGTGGGGTTTTTTCAAACTCAGGAGATGATTGTGACATGATGGAAGTGATTGAACACACAGGAAAGGCCACTTAAACCAAGCAGCCGTTTTCACTCAAAGAAAGCAAGGATTCCATTGTGACATGACAGATCCGCATGGCGCATGGAACCAAGGGGCCACAGTTACACGGGGGGCTTTTTGAGACCAAGGAGTCATTGTGACGTGATGGAAGATGCTGAAACCAACAGGCAAGGCCACATGGAGCCAAGGGCCATTGTGACATGAAGAAGGCACGGTTAACACTGCAACATGACAGAACTGCATGGAACCAAGGGGCCACTGTGTCACAATGGAGCATTTGGAAACCAAGGAGACCATTGTGACACGGTGGAAGATGATTGAAGCAACAGGTAAGGCCACATGGAATCATGGCGCCATGGTGACACTCTGGAGCTTTCTCAAACCAAGGAGACTATTATGACATGATGGAAGATGATTGAACACAGAGGTAAGGCCAAATGGAGCCAAGGAGGCATTGTGACATGAAGAAAGCACGGTTAACATTGCGACATGACAGAACTGCATGGAACCAAGATGCCACTGTGACACAATGGAGCTTGTGGAAGCCAAGGAGACCATTGTGACATGGTGGAAGATGATTGAACCAACAGGTAAGGCCACATGGAATCATGGCGCCATGGTGACACTCTGTAGCTTTCTCAAACCAAGGAGATTATTGTGACATGATGGAAGATGATTGAACTCAGAGGTAAGGCCAAATGGAGCCAAGGAGGCATTGTGACATGAAGAGAGCAAGGATTCTGCTGTGGCCCAACTGAACCACATGGAACCAAGGAGACACTGTGATACAGTGGAGGTTTTTCAGACCAAGGAGACCATTGTGACATTATGGCAGATGATTGAACTCACAGGTAAGGCCACATGCAGCCAAGGAGTCGTTTTGATATGAAGAAAGCAAGGACTCCATTGTGACACAACAGAACCACATGGCGCATGGAACCAAGAGGCCACTGTGACACAGTGGAGCTTTTTCAGACCAAGGAGACCATTGTGGCATGATGGAAGAAGATTAAACCAACAGGTAAGGCCACATGGAGCCAAGGAGGCATTGTGACATGACGAAGGCAAGGATTCCACTGTGGCCTGACTGAACCACATGGAACCAAGGAGCCACTGTGACACAGTGGAGGTTTTTCAAACTCAGGAGACGATTGTGACATGATGGAAGATGATTGAACTCACAGGTAAGGCCACATTAAAATGAGGAGCCAGGAGGACACTGAAGAGCTTTGCAATCCAAGGAGACTATTATGACATGATGGCAGATGATTGAACTCCGAGGTAAGGCCACATGGAGACAAGGAGGCATTGTGACATGGAGAAAGCAAGGATTCCAGTGGTGCCTAATAGAACCACATCGAACCAAGGAGTCACTGTGACACAGTGGAGCATTTTAAGGCCAAGGAGACCATTGTGACATGATGGAAGATGAGCAAACTCACAGGTAAGGCCACATGGAGTCAAGGAGTCGTTTTGACACAAAAAAAGCAAGGACTCCATTGCGACATAACAGAACCGCATGGCATGTGGAACCAAGGGGCCACTGTGACACAGAGGACGTTTTTTCAGACCAAGGAGTCATTGTGACATGATGGAAGATGATTAAACCAAGAGGTAAGGCCCCATGGAATGAAGAAGCCCTGGTGACACTGTAGAGCTTTTTCAAGCCAAGGAGACTATGGTGGCGTGATGGAAGATAGTTGAACGCAGATGTAAAGGCCTCATGGAGCCAAGGAGGCATTGTGACATGACGAATGCAAGGATTCCATTGCGGCCTAAGTGAACCTCATGAAAGCAAGGAGCCACTGTGACACAGTGGGGTTTTTTCAAACTCAGGAGATGATTGTGACATGATGGAAGTGATTGAACACACAGGAAAGGCCACTTAAACCAAGCAGCCGTTTTCACTCAAAGAAAGCAAGGATTCCATTGTGACATGACAGATCCGCATGGCGCATGGAACCAAGGGGCCACAGTTACACGGGGGGCTTTTTGAGACCAAGGAGTCATTGTGACGTGATGGAAGATGCTGAAACCAACAGGCAAGGCCACATGGAGCCAAGGGCCATTGTGACATGAAGAAGGCACGGTTAACACTGCAACATGACAGAACTGCATGGAACCAAGGGGCCACTGTGTCACAATGGAGCATTTGGAAACCAAGGAGACCATTGTGACACGGTGGAAGATGATTGAAGCAACAGGTAAGGCCACATGGAATCATGGCGCCATGGTGACACTCTGGAGCTTTCTCAAACCAAGGAGACTATTATGACATGATGGAAGATGATTGAACACAGAGGTAAGGCCAAATGGAGCCAAGGAGGCATTGTGACATGAAGAAAGCACGGTTAACATTGCGACATGACAGAACTGCATGGAACCAAGATGCCACTGTGACACAATGGAGCTTGTGGAAGCCAAGGAGACCATTGTGACATGGTGGAAGATGATTGAACCAACAGGTAAGGCCACATGGAATCATGGCGCCATGGTGACACTCTGTAGCTTTCTCAAACCAAGGAGATTATTGTGACATGATGGAAGATGATTGAACTCAGAGGTAAGGCCAAATGGAGCCAAGGAGGCATTGTGACATGAAGAGAGCAAGGATTCTGCTGTGGCCCAACTGAACCACATGGAACCAAGGAGACACTGTGATACAGTGGAGGTTTTTCAGACCAAGGAGACCATTGTGACATTATGGCAGATGATTGAACTCACAGGTAAGGCCACATGCAGCCAAGGAGTCGTTTTGATATGAAGAAAGCAAGGACTCCATTGTGACACAACAGAACCACATGGCGCATGGAACCAAGAGGCCACTGTGACACAGTGGAGCTTTTTCAGACCAAGGAGACCATTGTGACATGATGGAAGAAGATTAAACCAACAGGTAAGGCCACATGGAGCCCAGGAGGCATTGTGACATGACGAAGGCAAGGATTCCACTGTGGCCTGACTGAACCACATGGAACCAAGGAGACACTGTGACACAGTGGAGGTTTTTCCAACTCAGGAGACGATTGTGACATGATGGAAGATGATTGAACTCACAGGTAAGGCCACATTAAAATGAGGAGCCAGGAGGACACTGTAGAGCTTTGCAATCTAAGGAGACTATTATGACATGATGGCAGATGATTGAACTCCGAGGTAAGGCCACATGGAGACAAGGAGGCATTGTGACATGGAGAAAGCAAGGATTCCAGTGGTGCCTAATAGAACCACATCGAACCAAGGAGTCACTGTGACACAGTGGAGCTTTTTAAGGCCAAGGAGACCATTGTGACATGATGGAAGATGAGCAAACTCACAGGTAAGGCCACATGGAGCCAAGGAGTCGTTTTGACACAACAAAAACAAGGACTCCATTGCGACATAACAGAACCGCATGGCGTGTGGAACCAAAGGGCCACTGTGACACAGTGGACGTTTTTCAGACCAAGGAGACCATTGTGGCATGATGGAAGAAGATTAAACCAAGAGGTAAGGCCCCATGGAATGAAGAAGCCCTGGTGACACTGCAGAGCTTTTTCAAGCCAAGGAGACTATGGTGGCGTGATGGAAGATAGTTGAACGCAGATGTAAAGGCCTCATGGAGCCAAGGAGGCATTGTGACATGACGAATGCAAGGATTCCATTGCGGCCTAAGTGAACCTCATCGAACCAAGGAGACACTGTGACACAATGGAGGTTTTTCAGAACAAGGAGACCATTGTGACATGATGGCAGATGATTGAACTCACAGGTAAGGCCACATGCAGCCAAGGTGTCGTTTTGATATGAAGAAAGCAAGGACTCCATTGTGACACAACAGAACCACATGGCGCATGGAACCAAGGGGCCACAGTTGCACAGTGGAGCTTTTTGAGACCAAGGAGTCATTGTGACGTGATGGAAGATGCTGAAACCAACAGGTAAGGCCACATGGAGCCCAGGAGGCATTGTGACATGACGAAGGCAAGGATTCCACTGTGGCCTGACTGAACCATATGGAACCAAGGAGCCACTGTGACACAGTGGACGTTTTTTCAGACCAAGGAGTCATTGTGACATGATGGAAGATGATTAAACCAAGAGGTAAGGCCCCATGGAATGAAGAAGCCCTGGTGACACTGTAGAGCTTTTTCAAGCCAAGGAGACTATGGTGGCGTGATGGAAGATAGTTGAACGCAGATGTAAACGCCTCATGGAGCCAAGGAGGCATTGTGACATGACGAATGCAAGGATTCCATTGCGGCCTAAGTGAACCTCATGAAACCAAGGAGCCACTGTGACACAGTGGGGTTTTTCAAACTCAGGAGATGATTGTGACATGATGGAAGTGATTGAACACACAGGCAAGGCCACTTAAACCAAGCAGCCGTTTTCACACAAAGAAAGCAAGGACTCCATTGTGACGCGACAGATCCGCATGGCGCATGGAACCAAGGGGCCACAGTTGCACAGTGGAGCTTTTTGAGACCAAGGAGTCATTGTGACGTGATGGAAGATGCTGAAACCAACAGGCAAGGCCACATGGAGCCAAGGGCCATTGTGACATGAAGAAGGCACGGTTAACATTGCGACATGACAGAACTGCATGGAACCAAGAGGCCACTGTGACACAATGGAGCTTTTGGAAACCAAGGACACCATTGTGACATGGTGGAAGATGATTGAACCAACAGGTAAGGCCACATGGAATCATGGCGCCATGGTGACACTCTGTAGCTTTCTCAAACCAAGGAGATTATTGTGACATGATGGAAGATGATTGAACTCAGAGGTAAGGCCAAATGGAGCCAAGGAGGCATTGTGACATGAAGAAAGCAAGGATTCCACTGTGGCCCAACTGAACCACATGGAACCAAGGAGACACTGTGACACAGTGGAGGTTTTTCAGACCAAGGAGACCATTGTGACATTATGGCAGATGATTGAACTCACAGGTAAGGCCACATGCAGCCAAGGAGTCATTTTGATATGAAGAAAGCAAGGACTCTATTGTGACACAACAGAACCACATGGCGCATGGAACCAAGAGGCCACTGTGACACAGTGGAGCTTTTTCAGACCAAGGAGACCATTGTGGCATGATGGAAGAAGATTAAACCAACAGGTAAGGCCACATGGAGCCCAGGAGGCATTGTGACATGACGAAGGCAAGGATTCCACTGTGGCCTGACTGAACCATATGGAACCAAGGAGCCACTGTGACACAGTGGAGGTTTTTCAAACTCAGGAGACGATTGTGACATGATGGAAGATGATTGTACTCACAGGTAAGGCCACATTAAATGAGGAGCCAGGAGGACACTGAAGAGCTTTGCAATCCAAGGAGACTATTATGACATGATGGCAGATGATTGAACTCCGAGGTAAGGCCACATGGAGACAAGGAGGCATTGTGACATGGAGAAAGCAAGGATTCCAGTGGTGCCTAATAGAACCACATCGAACCAAGGAGTCACTGTGACACAGTGGAGCTTTTTAAGGCCAAGGAGACCATTGTGACATGATGGAAGATGAGCAAACTCACAGGTAAGGCCACATGGAGCCAAGGAGTCGTTTTGACACAAAAAAAGCAAGGACTCCATTGCGACATAACAGAACCGCATGGCGTGTGGAACCAAAGGGCCACTGTGACACAGTGGACGTTTTTCAGACCAAGGAGACCATTGTGGCATGATGGAAGATGATTAAACCAAGAGGTAAGGCCCCATGGAATGAAGAAGCCCTGGTGACACTGTAGAGCTTTTTCAAGCCAAGGAGACTATGGTGGCGTGATGGAAGATAGTTGAACGCAGATGTAAAGGCCTCATGGAGCCAAGGAGGCATTGTGACATGACGAATGCAAGGATTCCATTGCGGCCTAAGTGAACCTCATGAAAGCAAGGCGCCACTGTGACGCAGTGGGGTTTTTTCAAACTCAGGAGATGATTGTGACATGATGGAAGTGATTGAACACACAGGAAAGGCCACTTAAACCAAGCAGCCGTTTTCACACAAAGAAAGCAAGGATTCCATTGTGACACGACAGATCCGCATGGCGCATGGAACCAAGGGGCCACAGTTGCACAGTGGAGCTTTTTGAGACCAAGGAGTCATTGTGACGTGATGGAAGATGCTGAAACCAACAGGCAAGGCCACATGGAGCCAAGGGCCATTGTGACATGAAGAAGGCACGGTTAACATTGCGACATGACAGAACTGCATGGAACCAAGGGGCCACTGTGACACAATGGAGCTTTTGGAAACCAAGGAGACCATTGTGACATGATGGAAGATGATTGAACCAACAGGTAAGGCCACATGGAATCATGGCGCCATGGTGACACTCTGTAGCTTTCTCAAACCAAGGAGATTATTGTGACATGATGGAAGATGATTGAACTCAGAGGTAAGGCCAAATGGAGCCAAGGAGGCATTGTGACATGAAGAAAGCAAGGATTCCACTGTGGCCCAACTGAACCACATGGAACCAAGGAGACACTGTGACACAGTGGAGGTTTTTCAGAACAAGGAGACCATTGTGACATTATGGCAGATGATTGAACTCACAGGTAAGGCCACATGCAGCCAAGGAGTCGTTTTGATATGAAGAAAGCAAGGACTCCATTGTGACACAACAGAACCACATGGCGCATGGAACCAAGAGGCCACTGTGACACAGTGGAGCTTTTTCAGACCAAGGAGACCATTGTGACATGATGGAAGAAGATTAAACCAACAGGTAAGGCCACATGGAGCCCAGGAGGCATTGTGACATGACGAAGGCAAGGATTCCACTGTGGCCTGACTGAACCACATGGAACCAAGGAGCCACTGTGACACAGTGGAGGTTTTTCCAACTCAGGAGACGATTGTGACATGATGGAAGATGATTGAACTCACAGGTAAGGCCACATTAAAATGAGGAGCCAGGAGGACACTGAAGAGCTTTGCAATCCAAGGAGACTATTATGACATGATGGCAGATGATTGAACTCCGAGGTAAGGCCACATGGAGACAAGGAGGCATTGTGACATGGAGAAAGCAAGGATTCCAGTGGTGCCTAATAGAACCACATCGAACCAAGGAGTCACTGGGACACAGTGGAGCTTTTTAAGGCCAAGGAGACCATTGTGACATGATGGAAGATGAGCAAACTCACAGGTAAGGCCACATGGAGCCAAGGAGTCGTTTTGACACAACAAAAACAAGGACTCCATTGCGACATAACAGAACCGCATGGCGTGTGGAACCAAAGGGCCACTGTGACACAGTGGACGTTTTTCAGACCAAGGAGACCATTGTGGCATGATGGAAGAAGATTAACCCAAGAGGTAAGGCCCCATGGAATGAAGAAGCCCTGGTGACACTGCAGAGCTTTTTCAAGCCAAGGAGACTATGGTGGCGTGATGGAAGATAGTTGAACGCAGATGTAAAGGCCTCATGGAGCCAAGGAGGCATTGTGACATGACGAATGCAAGGATTCCATTGCGGCCTAAGTGAACCTCATCGAACCAAGGAGACACTGTGACACAATGGAGGTTTTTCAGAACAAGGAGACCATTGTGACATGATGGCAGATGATTGAACTCACAGGTAAGGCCACATGCAGCCAAGGTGTCGTTTTGATATGAAGAAAGCAAGGACTCCATTGTGACACAACAGAACCACATGGCGCATGGAACCAAGAGGCCACTGTGACACAGTGGAGCTTTTTCAGACCAAGGAGACCATTGTGGCATGATGGAAGAAGATTAAACCAACAGGTAAGGCCACATGGAGCCCAGGAGGCATTGTGACATGACGAAGGCAAGGATTCCACTGTGGCCTGACTGAACCATATGGAACCAAGGAGCCACTGTGACACAGTGGACGTTTTTTCAGACCAAGGAGTCATTGTGACATGATGGAAGATGATTAAACCAAGAGGTAAGGCCCCATGGAATGAAGAAGCCCTGGTGACACTGTAGAGCTTTTTCAAGCCAAGGAGACTATGGTGGCGTGATGGAAGATAGTTGAACGCAGATGTAAACGCCTCATGGAGCCAAGGAGGCATTGTGACATGACGAAGGCAAGGATTCCACTGTGGCCTGACTGAACCACATGGAACCAAGGAGCCACTGTGACACAGTGGAGGTTTTTCAAACTCAGGAGACGATTGTGACATGATGGAAGATGATTGAACTCACAGGTATGGCCACATTAAAATGAGGAGCCAGGAGGACACTGAAGAGCTTTGCAATCCAAGGAGACTATTATGACATGATGGCAGATGATTGAACTCCGAGGTAAGGCCACATGGAGACAAGGAGGCATTGTGACATGGAGAAAGCAAGGATTCCAGTGGTGCCTAATAGAACCACATCGAACCAAGGAGTCACTGTGACACAGTGGAGCATTTTAAGGCCAAGGAGACCATTGTGACATGATGGAAGATGAGCAAACTCACAGGTAAGGCCACATGGAGCCAAGGAGTCGTTTTGACACAACAAAAACAAGGACTCCATTGCGACATAACAGAACCGCATGGCGTGTGGAACCAAAGGGCCACTGTGACACAGTGGACGTTTTTCAGACCAAGGAGACCATTGTGGCATGATGGAAGAAGATTAACCCAAGAGGTAAGGCCCCATGGAATGAAGAAGCCCTGGTGACACTGCAGAGCTTTTTCAAGCCAAGGAGACTATGGTGGCGTGATGGAAGATAGTTGAACGCAGATGTAAAGGCCTCATGGAGCCAAGGAGGCATTGTGACATGACGAATGCAAGGATTCCATTGCGGCCTAAGTGAACCTCATCGAACCAAGGAGACACTGTGACACAATGGAGGTTTTTCAGAACAAGGAGACCATTGTGACATGATGGCAGATGATTGAACTCACAGGTAAGGCCACATGCAGCCAAGGTGTCGTTTTGATATGAAGAAAGCAAGGACTCCATTGTGACACAACAGAACCACATGGCGCATGGAACCAAGAGGCCACTGTGACACAGTGGAGCTTTTTCAGACCAAGGAGACCATTGTGGCATGATGGAAGAAGATTAAACCAACAGGTAAGGCCACATGGAGCCCAGGAGGCATTGTGACATGACGAAGGCAAGGATTCCACTGTGGCCTGACTGAACCATATGGAACCAAGGAGCCACTGTGACACAGTGGACGTTTTTTCAGACCAAGGAGTCATTGTGACATGATGGAAGATGATTAAACCAAGAGGTAAGGCCCCATGGAATGAAGAAGCCCTGGTGACACTGTAGAGCTTTTTCAAGCCAAGGAGACTATGGTGGCGTGATGGAAGATAGTTGAACGCAGATGTAAACGCCTCATGGAGCCAAGGAGGCATTGTGACATGACGAAGGCAAGGATTCCACTGTGGCCTGACTGAACCACATGGAACCAAGGAGCCACTGTGACACAGTGGAGGTTTTTCAAACTCAGGAGACGATTGTGACATGATGGAAGATGATTGAACTCACAGGTATGGCCACATTAAAATGAGGAGCCAGGAGGACACTGAAGAGCTTTGCAATCCAAGGAGACTATTATGACATGATGGCAGATGATTGAACTCCGAGGTAAGGCCACATGGAGACAAGGAGGCATTGTGACATGGAGAAAGCAAGGATTCCAGTGGTGCCTAATAGAACCACATCGAACCAAGGAGTCACTGTGACACAGTGGAGCATTTTAAGGCCAAGGAGACCATTGTGACATGATGGAAGATGAGCAAACTCACAGGTAAGGCCACATGGAGCCAAGGAGTCGTTTTGACACAACAAAAACAAGGACTCCATTGCGACATAACAGAACCGCATGGCGTGTGGAACCAAAGGGCCACTGTGACACAGTGGACGTTTTTCAGACCAAGGAGACCATTGTGGCATGATGGAAGAAGATTAACCCAAGAGGTAAGGCCCCATGGAATGAAGAAGCCCTGGTGACACTGCAGAGCTTTTTCAAGCCAAGGAGACTATGGTGGCGTGATGGAAGATAGTTGAACGCAGATGTAAAGGCCTCATGGAGCCAAGGAGGCATTGTGACATGACGAATGCAAGGATTCCATTGCGGCCTAAGTGAACCTCATCGAACCAAGGAGACACTGTGACACAATGGAGGTTTTTCAGAACAAGGAGACCATTGTGACATGATGGCAGATGATTGAACTCACAGGTAAGGCCACATGCAGCCAAGGAGTCGTTTTGATATGAAGAAAGCAAGGACTCCATTGTGACACAACAGAACCACATGGCGCATGGAACCAAGAGGCCACTGTGACACAGTGGAGCTTTTTCAGACCAAGGAGACCATTGTGACATGATGGAAGAAGATTAAACCAACAGGTAAGGCCACATGGAGCCCAGGAGGCATTGTGACATGACGAAGGCAAGGATTCCACTGTGGCCTGACTGAACCACATGGAACCAAGGAGCCACTGTGACACAGTGGAGGTTTTTCCAACTCAGGAGACGATTGTGACATGATGGAAGATGATTGAACTCACAGGTAAGGCCACATTAAAATGAGGAGCCAGGAGGACACTGTAGAGCTTTGCAATCTAAGGAGACTATTATGACATGATGGCAGATGATTGAACTCCGAGGTAAGGCCACATGGAGACAAGGAGGCATTGTGACATGGAGAAAGCAAGGATTCCAGTGGTGCCTAATAGAACCACATCGAACCAAGGAGTCACTGTGACACAGTGGAGCTTTTTAAGGCCAAGGAGACCATTGTGACATGATGGAAGATGAGCAAACTCACAGGTAAGGCCACATGGAGCCAAGGAGTCGTTTTGACACAACAAAAACAAGGACTCCATTGCGACATAACAGAACCGCATGGCGTGTGGAACCAAAGGGCCACTGTGACACAGTGGACGTTTTTCAGACCAAGGAGACCATTGTGGCATGATGGAAGAAGATTAAACCAAGAGGTAAGGCCCCATGGAATGAAGAAGCCCTGGTGACACTGCAGAGCTTTTTCAAGCCAAGGAGACTATGGTGGCGTGATGGAAGATAGTTGAACGCAGATGTAAACGCCTCATGGAGCCAAGGAGGCATTGTGACATGACGAATGCAAGGATTCCATTGCGGCCTAAGTGAACCTCATGAAAGCAAGGAGCCACTGTGACAAAGTGGGGTTTTTTCAAACTCAGGAGATGATTGTGACATGATGGAAGTGATTGAACACACAGGAAAGGCCACTTAAACCAAGCAGCCGTTTTCACTCAAAGAAAGCAAGGATTCCATTATGACACGACAGATCCGCATGGCGCATGGAACCAAGGGGCCACAGTTGCACAGTGGAGCTTTTTGAGACCAAGGAGTCATTGTGACGTGATGGAAGATGCTGAAAACAACAGGCAAGGCCACATGGAGCCAAGGGCCATTGTGACATGAAGAAGGCACGGTTAACATTGCGACATGACAGAACTGCATGGAACCAAGGGGCCACTGTGACACAATGGAGCTTTTGGAAACCAAGGAGACCATTGTGACATGGTGGACGATGATTGAACCAACAGGTAAGGCCACATGGAATCATGTCGCCATGGTGACACTCTGTGGCTTTCTCAAACCAAGGAGATTATTGTGACATGATGGAAGATGATTGAACTCAGAGGTAAGGCCAAATGGAGCCAAGGAGGCATTGTGACATGAAGAAAGCAAGGATTCCACTGTGGCCCAACTGAACCACATGGAACCAAGGAGACACTGTGACACAGTGGAGGTTTTTCAGAACAAGGAGACCATTGTGACATGATGGCAGATGATTGAACTCACAGGTAAGGCCACATGCAGCCAAGGAGTCGTTTTGATATGAAGAAAGCAAGGACTCCATTGTGACACAACAGAACCACATGGCGCATGGAACCAAGAGGCCACTGTGACACAGTGGAGCTTTTTCAGACCAAGGAGACCATTGTGGCATGATGGAAAAAGATTAAACCAACAGGTAAGGCCACATGGAGCCCAGGAGGCATTGTGACATGACGAAGGCAAGGATTCCACTGTGGCCTGACTGAACCATATGGAACCAAGGAGCCACTGTGACACAGTGGAGGTTTTTCCAACTCAGGAGACGATTGTGACATGATGGAAGATGATTGAACTCACAGGTAAGGCCACATTAAAATGAGGAGCCAGGAGGACACTGAAGAGCTTTGCAATCCAAGGAGACTATTATGACATGATGGCAGATGATTGAACTCCGAGGTAAGGCCACATGGAGACAAGGAGGCATTGTGACATGGAGAAAGCAAGGATTCCAGTGGTGCCTAATAGAACCACATCGAACCAAGGAGTCACTGTGACACAGTGGAGCTTTTTAAGGCCAAGGAGACCATTGTGACATGATGGAAGATGAGCAAACTCACAGGTAAGGCCACATGGAGCCAAGGAGTCGTTTTGACACAAAAAAAGCAAGGACTCCATTGCGACATAACAGAACCGCATGGCATGTGGAACCAAGGGGCCACTGTGACACAGAGGACGTTTTTTCAGACCAAGGAGTCATTGTGACATGATGGAAGATGATTAAACCAAGAGGTAAGGCCCCATGGAATGAAGAAGCCCTGGTGACACTCTAGAGCTTTTTCAAGCCAAGGAGACTATGGTGGCGTGATGGAAGATAGTTGAACGCAGATGTAAAGGCCTCATGGAGCCAAGGAGGCATTGTGACATGACGAATGCAAGGATTCCATTGCGGCCTAAGTGAACCTCATGAAAGCAAGGAGCCACTGTGACACAGTGGGGTTTTTTCAAACTCAGGAGATGATTGTGACATGATGGAAGTGATTGAACACACAGGAAAGGCCACTTAAACCAAGCAGCCGTTTTCACTCAAAGAAAGCAAGGATTCCATTGTGACATGACAGATCCGCATGGCGCATGGAACCAAGGGGCCACAGTTACACGGGGGGCTTTTTGAGACCAAGGAGTCATTGTGACGTGATGGAAGATGCTGAAACCAACAGGCAAGGCCACATGGAGCCAAGGGCCATTGTGACATGAAGAAGGCACGGTTAACACTGCAACATGACAGAACTGCATGGAACCAAGGGGCCACTGTGTCACAATGGAGCATTTGGAAACCAAGGAGACCATTGTGACACGGTGGAAGATGATTGAACCAACAGGTAAGGCCACATGGAATCATGTCGCCATGGTGACACTCTGTGGCTTTCTCAAACCAAGGAGATTATTGTGACATGATGGAAGATGATTGAACTCAGAGGTAAGGCCAAATGGAGCCAAGGAGGCATTGTGACATGAAGAAAGCAAGGATTCCACTGTGGCCCAACTGAACCACATGGAACCAAGGAGACACTGTGACACAGTGGAGGTTTTTCAGAACAAGGAGACCATTGTGACATGATGGCAGATGATTGAACTCACAGGTAAGGCCACATGCAGCCAAGGAGTCGTTTTGATATGAAGAAAGCAAGGACTCCATTGTGACACAACAGAACCACATGGCGCATGGAACCAAGAGGCCACTGTGACACAGTGGAGCTTTTTCAGACCAAGGAGACCATTGTGGCATGATGGAAGAAGATTAAACCAACAGGTAAGGCCACATGGAGCCCAGGAGGCATTGTGACATGACGAAGGCAAGGATTCCACTGTGGCCTGACTGAACCATATGGAACCAAGGGAGCCACTGTGACACAGTGGAGGTTTTTCCAACTCAGGAGACGATTGTGACATGATGGAAGATGATTGAACTCACAGGTAAGGCCACATTAAAATGAGGAGCCAGGAGGACACTGTAGAGCTTTGCAATCTAAGGAGACTATTATGACATGATGGCAGATGATTGAACTCCGAGGTAAGGCCACATGGAGACAAGGAGGCATTGTGACATGGAGAAAGCAAGGATTCCAGTGGTGCCTAATAGAACCACATCGAACCAAGGAGTCACTGTGACACAGTGGAGCTTTTTAAGGCCAAGGAGACCATTGTGACATGATGGAAGATGAGCAAACTCACAGGTAAGGCCACATGGAGCCAAGGAGTCGTTTTGACACAACAAAAACAAGGACTCCATTGCGACATAACAGAACCGCATGGCGTGTGGAACCAAAGGGCCACTGTGACACAGTGGACGTTTTTCAGACCAAGGAGACCATTGTGGCATGATGGAAGAAGATTAACCCAAGAGGTAAGGCCCCATGGAATGAAGAAGCCCTGGTGACACTGCAGAGCTTTTTCAAGCCAAGGAGACTATGGTGGCGTGATGGAAGATAGTTGAACGCAGATGTAAAGGCCTCATGGAGCCAAGGAGGCATTGTGACATGACGAATGCAAGGATTCCATTGCGGCCTAAGTGAACCTCATCGAACCAAGGAGACACTGTGACACAATGGAGGTTTTTCAGAACAAGGAGACCATTGTGACATGATGGCAGATGATTGAACTCACAGGTAAGGCCACATGCAGCCAAGGAGTCGTTTTGATATGAAGAAAGCAAGGACTCCATTGTGACACAACAGAACCACATGGCGCATGGAACCAAGAGGCCACTGTGACACAGTGGAGCTTTTTCAGACCAAGGAGACCATTGTGGCATGATGGAAGAAGATTAAACCAACAGGTAAGGCCACATGGAGCCCAGGAGGCATTGTGACATGACGAAGGCAAGGATTCCACTGTGGCCTGACTGAACCATATGGAACCAAGGAGCCACTGTGACACAGTGGACGTTTTTTTCAGACCAAGGAGTCATTGTGACATGATGGAAGATGATTAAACCAAGAGGTAAGGCCCCATGGAATGAAGAAGCCCTGGTGACACTGTAGAGCTTTTTCAAGCCAAGGAGACTATGGTGGCGTGATGGAAGATAGTTGAACGCAGATGTAAACGCCTCATGGAGCCAAGGAGGCATTGTGACATGACGAATGCAAGGATTCCATTGCGGCCTAAGTGAACCTCATGAAAGCAAGGAGCCACTGTGACAAAGTGGGGTTTTTTCAAACTCAGGAGATGATTGTGACATGATGGAAGTGATTGAACACACAGGAAAGGCCACTTAAACCAAGCAGCCGTTTTCACTCAAAGAAAGCAAGGATTCCATTATGACACGACAGATCCGCATGGCGCATGGAACCAAGGGGCCACAGTTGCACAGTGGAGCTTTTTGAGACCAAGGAGTCATTGTGACGTGATGGAAGATGCTGAAAACAACAGGCAAGGCCACATGGAGCCAAGGGCCATTGTGACATGAAGAAGGCACGGTTAACATTGCGACATGACAGAACTGCATGGAACCAAGGGGCCACTGTGACACAATGGAGCTTTTGGAAACCAAGGAGACCATTGTGACATGGTGGACGATGATTGAACCAACAGGTAAGGCCACATGGAATCATGTCGCCATGGTGACACTCTGTGGCTTTCTCAAACCAAGGAGATTATTGTGACATGATGGAAGATGATTGAACTCAGAGGTAAGGCCAAATGGAGCCAAGGAGGCATTGTGACATGAAGAAAGCAAGGATTCCACTGTGGCCCAACTGAACCACATGGAACCAAGGAGACACTGTGACACAGTGGAGGTTTTTCAGAACAAGGAGACCATTGTGACATGATGGCAGATGATTGAACTCACAGGTAAGGCCACATGCAGCCAAGGAGTCGTTTTGATATGAAGAAAGCAAGGACTCCATTGTGACACAACAGAACCACATGGCGCATGGAACCAAGAGGCCACTGTGACACAGTGGAGCTTTTTCAGACCAAGGAGACCATTGTGGCATGATGGAAAAAGATTAAACCAACAGGTAAGGCCACATGGAGCCCAGGAGGCATTGTGACATGACGAAGGCAAGGATTCCACTGTGGCCTGACTGAACCATATGGAACCAAGGAGCCACTGTGACACAGTGGAGGTTTTTCCAACTCAGGAGACGATTGTGACATGATGGAAGATGATTGAACTCACAGATTAAAATGAGGAGCCAGGAGGACACTGAAGAGCTTTGCAATCCAAGGAGACTATTATGACATGATGGCAGATGATTGAACTCCGAGGTAAGGCCACATGGAGACAAGGAGGCATTGTGACATGGAGAAAGCAAGGATTCCAGTGGTGCCTAATAGAACCACATCGAACCAAGGAGTCACTGTGACACAGTGGAGCTTTTTAAGGCCAAGGAGACCATTGTGACATGATGGAAGATGAGCAAACTCACAGGTAAGGCCACATGGAGCCAAGGAGTCGTTTTGACACAAAAAAAGCAAGGACTCCATTGCGACATAACAGAACCGCATGGCATGTGGAACCAAGGGGCCACTGTGACACAGAGGACGTTTTTTCAGACCAAGGAGTCATTGTGACATGATGGAAGATGATTAAACCAAGAGGTAAGGCCCCATGGAATGAAGAAGCCCTGGTGACACTGTAGAGCTTTTTCAAGCCAAGGAGACTATGGTGGCGTGATGGAAGATAGTTGAACGCAGATGTAAAGGCCTCATGGAGCCAAGGAGGCATTGTGACATGACGAATGCAAGGATTCCATTGCGGCCTAAGTGAACCTCATGAAAGCAAGGAGCCACTGTGACACAGTGGGGTTTTTTCAAACTCAGGAGATGATTGTGACATGATGGAAGTGATTGAACACACAGGAAAGGCCACTTAAACCAAGCAGCCGTTTTTCACTCAAAGAAAGCAAGGATTCCATTGTGACATGACAGATCCGCATGGCGCATGGAACCAAGGGGCCACAGTTACACGGGGGGCTTTTTGAGACCAAGGAGTCATTGTGACGTGATGGAAGATGCTGAAACCAACAGGCAAGGCCACATGGAGCCAAGGGCCATTGTGACATGAAGAAGGCACGGTTAACACTGCAACATGACAGAACTGCATGGAACCAAGGGGCCACTGTGTCACAATGGAGCATTTGGAAACCAAGGAGACCATTGTGACACGGTGGAAGATGATTGAAGCAACAGGTAAGGCCACATGGAATCATGGCGCCATGGTGACACTCTGGAGCTTTCTCAAACCAAGGAGACTATTATGACATGATGGAAGATGATTGAACTCAGAGGTAAGGCCAAATGGAGCCAAGGAGGCATTGTGACATGAAGAAAGCACGGTTAACATTGCGACATGACAGAACTGCATGGAACCAAGGGGCCACTGTGACACAATGGAGCTTTTGGAAGCCAAGGAGACCATTGTGACATGGTGGAAGATGATTGAACCAACAGGTAAGGCCACATGGAATCATGGCGCCATGGTGACACTCTGTAGCTTTCTCAAACCAAGGAGATTATTGTGACATGATGGAAGATGATTGAACTCAGAGGTAAGGCCACATGGAGCCAAGGAGGCATTGTGACATGAAGAAAGCAAGGATTCCACTGTGGCCCAACTGAACCACATGGAACCAAGGAGACACTGTGACACAGTGGAGGTTTTTCAGAACAAGGAGACCATTGTGACATGATGGCAGATGATTGAACTCACAGGTAAGGCCACATGCAGCCAAGGAGTCGTTTTGATATGAAGAAAGCAAGGACTCCATTGTGACACAACAGAACCACATGGCGCATGGAACCAAGAGGCCACTGTGACACAGTGGAGCTTTTTCAGACCAAGGAGACCATTGTGGCATGATGGAAGAAGATTAAACCAACAGGTAAGGCCACATGGAGCCCAGGAGGCATTGTGACATGACGAAGGCAAGGATTCCACTGTGGCCTGACTGAACCATATGGAACCAAGGAGCCACTGTGACACAGTGGAGGTTTTTCCAACTCAGGAGACGATTGTGACATGATGGAAGATGATTGTACTCACAGGTAAGGCCACATTAAAATGATGAGCCAGGAGGACACTGAAGAGCTTTGCAATCCAAGGAGACTATTATGACATGATGGCAGATGATTGAACTCCGAGGTAAGGCCACATGGAGACAAGGAGGCATTGTGACATGGAGAAAGCAAGGATTCCAGTGGTGCCTAATAGAACCACATCGAACCAAGGAGTCACTGTGACACAGTGGAGCATTTTAAGGCCAAGGAGACCATTGTGACATGATGGAAGATGAGCAAACTCACAGGTAAGGCCACATGGAGCCAAGGAGTCGTTTTGACACAAAAAAAACAAGGACTCCATTGCGACATAACAGAACCGCATGGCGTGTGGAACCAAAGGGCCACTGTGACACAGTGGACGTTTTTCAGACCAAGGAGACCATTGTGACATGATGGAAGATGATTAAACCAAGAGGTAAGGCCCCATGGAATGAAGAAGCCCTGGTGACACTGTAGAGCTTTTTCAAGCCAAGGAGACTATGGTGGCGTGATGGAAGATAGTTGAACGCAGATGTAAACGCCTCATGGAGCCAAGGAGGCATTGTGACATGACGAATGCAAGGATTCCATTGCGGCCTAAGTGAACCTCATGAAAGCAAGGCGCCACTGTGACGCAGTGGGGTTTTTTCAAACTCAGGAGATGATTGTGACATGATGGAAGTGATTGAACACACAGGCAAGGCCACTTAAACCAAGCAGCCGTTTTCACACAAAGAAAGCAAGGATTCCATTGTGACACGACAGATCCGCATGGCGCATGGAACCAAGGGGCCACAGTTGCACAGTGGAGCTTTTTGAGACCAAGGAGTCATTGTGACGTGATGGAAGATGCTGAAACCAACAGGCAAGGCCACATGGAGCCAAGGGCCATTGTGACATGAAGAAGGCACGGTTAATATTGCGACATGACAGAACTGCATGGAACCAAGGGGCCACTGTGACACAATGGAGCTTTTGGAAACCAAGGAGACCATTGTGACATGATGGAAGATGATTGAACCAACAGGTAAGGCCACATGGAATCATGGCGCCATGGTGACACTCTGTAGCTTTCTCAAACCAAGGAGATTATTGTGACATGATGGAAGATGATTGAACTCAGAGGTAAGGCCAAATGGAGCCAAGGAGGCATTGTGACATGAAGAAAGCAAGGATTCCACTGTGGCCCAACTGAACCCCATGGAACCAAGGAGACACTGTGACACAGTGGAGGTTTTTCAGAACAAGGAGACCATTGTGACATGATGGCAGATGATTGAACTCACAGGTAAGGCCACATGCAGCCAAGGAGTCGTTTTGATATGAAGAAAGCAAGGACTCCATTGTGACACAACAGAACCACATGGCGCATGGAACCAAGAGGCCACTGTGACACAGTGGAGCTTTTTCAGACCAAGGAGACCATTGTGACATGATGGAAGAAGATTAAACCAACAGGTAAAGCCACATGGAGCCCAGGAGGCATTGTGACATGACGAAGGCAAGGATTCCACTGTGGCCTGACTGAACCACATGGAACCAAGGAGCCACTGTGACACAGTGGAGGTTTTTCCAACTCAGGAGACGATTGTGACATGATGGAAGATGATTGAACTCACAGGTAAGGCCACATTAAAATGAGGAGCCAGGAGGACACTGTAGAGCTTTGCAATCTAAGGAGACTATTATGACATGATGGCAGATGATTGAACTCCGAGGTAAGGCCACATGGAGACAAGGAGGCATTGTGACATGGAGAAAGCAAGGATTCCAGTGGTGCCTAATAGAACCACATCGAACCAAGGAGTCACTGTGACACAGTGGAGCTTTTTAAGGCCAAGGAGACCATTGTGACATGATGGAAGATGAGCAAACTCACAGGTAAGGCCACATGGAGCCAAGGAGTCGTTTTGACACAACAAAAACAAGGACTCCATTGCGACATAACAGAACCGCATGGCGTGTGGAACCAAAGGGCCACTGTGACACAGTGGACGTTTTTCAGACCAAGGAGACCATTGTGGCATGATGGAAGAAGATTAAACCAAGAGGTAAGGCCCCATGGAATGAAGAAGCCCTGGTGACACTGCAGAGCTTTTTCAAGCCAAGGAGACTATGGTGGCGTGATGGAAGATAGTTGAACGCAGATGTAAAGGCCTCATGGAGCCAAGGAGGCATTGTGACATGACGAATGCAAGGATTCCATTGCGGCCTAAGTGAACCTCATCGAACCAAGGAGACACTGTGACACAATGGAGGTTTTTCAGAACAAGGAGACCATTGTGACATGATGGCAGATGATTGATCTCACAGGTAAGGCCACATGCAGCCAAGGTGTCGTTTTGATATGAAGAAAGCAAGGACTCCATTGTGACACAACAGAACCACATGGCGCATGGAACCAAGAGGCCACTGTGACACAGTGGAGCTTTTTCAGACCAAGGAGACCATTGTGGCATGATGGAAGAAGATTAAACCAACAGGTAAGGCCACATGGAGCCCAGGAGGCATTGTGACATGACGAAGGCAAGGATTCCACTGTGGCCTGACTGAACCATATGGAACCAAGGAGCCACTGTGACACAGTGGACGTTTTTTTCAGACCAAGGAGTCATTGTGACATGATGGAAGATGATTAAACCAAGAGGTAAGGCCCCATGGAATGAAGAAGCCCTGGTGACACTGTAGAGCTTTTTCAAGCCAAGGAGACTATGGTGGCGTGATGGAAGATAGTTGAACGCAGATGTAAACGCCTCATGGAGCCAAGGAGGCATTGTGACATGACGAATGCAAGGATTCCATTGCGGCCTAAGTGAACCTCATGAAACCAAGGAGCCACTGTGACACAGTGGGGTTTTTTCAAACTCAGGAGATGATTGTGACATGATGGAAGTGATTGAACACACAGGCAAGGCCACTTAAACCAAGCAGCCGTTTTCACACAAAGAAAGCAAGGATTCCATTGTGACACGACAGATCCGCATGGCGCATGGAACCAAGGGGCCACAGTTGCACAGTGGAGCTTTTTGAGACCAAGGAGTCATTGTGACGTGATGGAAGATGCTGAAACCAACAGGCAAGGCCACATGGAGCCAAGGGCCATTGTGACATGAAGAAGGCACGGTTAACATTGCGACATGACAGAACTGCATGGAACCAAGAGGCCACTGTGACACAATGGAGCTTTTGGAAACCAAGGACACCATTGTGACATGGTGGAAGATGATTGAACCAACAGGTAAGGCCACATGGAATCATGGCGCCATGGTGACACTCTGTAGCTTTCTCAAACCAAGGAGATTATTGTGACATGATGGAAGATGATTGAACTCAGAGGTAAGGCCACATGGAGCCAAGGAGGCATTGTGACATGAAGAAAGCAAGGATTCCACTGTGGCCCAACTGAACCACATGGAACCAAGGAGACACTGTGACACAGTGGAGGTTTTTCAGAACAAGGAGACCATTGTGACATGATGGCAGATGATTGAACTCACAGGTAAGGCCACATGCAGCCAAGGAGTCGTTTTGATATGAAGAAAGCAAGGACTCCATTGTGACACAACAGAACCACATGGCGCATGGAACCAAGAGGCCACTGTGACACAGTGGAGCTTTTTCAGACCAAGGAGACCATTGTGGCATGATGGAAGAAGATTAAACCAACAGGTAAGGCCACATGGAGCCCAGGAGGCATTGTGACATGACGAAGGCAAGGATTCCACTGTGGCCTGACTGAACCATATGGAACCAAGGAGCCACTGTGACACAGTGGAGGTTTTTCCAACTCAGGAGACGATTGTGACATGATGGAAGATGATTGTACTCACAGGTAAGGCCACATTAAAATGATGAGCCAGGAGGACACTGAAGAGCTTTGCAATCCAAGGAGACTATTATGACATGATGGCAGATGATTGAACTCCGAGGTAAGGCCACATGGAGACAAGGAGGCATTGTGACATGGAGAAAGCAAGGATTCCAGTGGTGCCTAATAGAACCACATCGAACCAAGGAGTCACTGTGACACAGTGGAGCATTTTAAGGCCAAGGAGACCATTGTGACATGATGGAAGATGAGCAAACTCACAGGTAAGGCCACATGGAGCCAAGGAGTCGTTTTGACACAAAAAAAACAAGGACTCCATTGCGACATAACAGAACCGCATGGCGTGTGGAACCAAAGGGCCACTGTGACACAGTGGACGTTTTTTCAGACCAAGGAGACCATTGTGACATGATGGAAGATGATTAAACCAAGAGGTAAGGCCCCATGGAATGAAGAAGCCCTGGTGACACTGTAGAGCTTTTTCAAGCCAAGGAGACTATGGTGGCGTGATGGAAGATAGTTGAACGCAGATGTAAACGCCTCATGGAGCCAAGGAGGCATTGTGACATGACGAATGCAAGGATTCCATTGCGGCCTAAGTGAACCTCATGAAACCAAGGAGCCACTGTGACACAGTGGGGTTTTTTCAAACTCAGGAGATGATTGTGACATGATGGAAGTGATTGAACACACAGGCAAGGCCACTTAAACCAAGCAGCCGTTTTCACACAAAGAAAGCAAGGATTCCATTGTGACACGACAGATCCGCATGGCGCATGGAACCAAGGGGCCACAGTTGCACAGTGGAGCTTTTTGAGACC